>NC_057812.1:609183894-609197682 GCF_018294505.1 Triticum aestivum
TGGATGAACAGGACCCCGTGGTGTGGTGGAGGGCTGGATGAACAGTAGATAGTGGAGGGGTGGTTGAACAGGACCCCGTGGTGTGGAGGGTTGGATGAATAGTAGATGGTGGAGGGGTGCCCGTGGAGGGTTGGTTGAACAGTAGCCGATGGAGTAGCACGCGGTGGAGGTTGGATGAACAGGAGCCCGTGGAGGTTGGAGGAGGTCAACGATAGCCCGTGGAGGCTGGAAGAGGTCGACGATGGAGATGAACAGTATCCCGTGGAGTCCCGTTTTGCGGTACGCCAGACCCCTCCCGATGAACAGGACCCCCGTTTCGACCGTAGCGCTCCAACACAAGTCCATTTTGTCCGTTTTGCGGTACGTCACACCCCTCCCAATGAACAGGACCCCCGTTTCGACCGTAGGAGGTCCGTTTCCTCCGTTTTGCGGTACGCCAGACCCCTCCCGATCAATAGGACCCTGTTCCGAATGTAGGAGGTCTCTTTCCTCCGTTGTGCGGTACGCCAGGCCTCGTTTCCATCGGCTATTCCGTCCAAGCCCTCCCGATGAACACGACCACGCATTCCGTTCTGACCCAGCCAGTTGGCTCCCATGCGTTCTGTTGCCTCCCGATGAACATGACGCATTCCGTTGCCTCCCCATGAACACGATGACGACGTTCTTTCTCCGTTCCGACCCAGCCATGTACACGAGCCCTGGCCGTACGTATGCGCGAGTAGGCGTTCGAGACCCTGCCCGTATGTACACATATGTGGCCGTATTTTCTTTCTTGCACCCTCGTTGTTGTACGTACATGTACATGCTATGTGCGCGCCTGCACTACGACACGTACGCGCCTCTACTACGACACGCGCGCGCCTCTACATCCACCAGTATATATGTACGTACACGTTCGCGACCAGAATGACAATGCTACGTACGCTTCGACCAGGTGGGTCCCGACTGTCAGGGACTTCCTTGCCTGCGAAGATGTAGCTGGTGGGTCCCAGCAGTCAGGGGGGTGAATCGTTTTTTTGCCCGGACGCACTTCCTTGCATGCGAAGATGTAGCTGGTGGGTCCCAACAGTCAGGGGGAAATGTTTTTTCACGAAATACAGTGGCCGTCCGATGGGTCCCAGCTATCAGGTGGAGGAATCATTATTTTCCGCGTGATAAGGAGGCACTTCCTTGCTACGGCCATGGACCCAGCTGTCAGCCTCTCCACATACAGTCCACGTCCGATGGAAGTCCTTCCTTGACCACCTTGACCACGCCGCGCCGAGAGCACCAGGGCGGTGGACGATGGCGAGGCCTAGGAAGGGGACGAGGGGAGCCAGGGAAGACGCGGCAGTGGAACCCCGCATGGAGAGGAGTACGAGGGTTCATTGGTTCGGCTGCGGTGTGAGGCTGTCATCGCCGCAGGGCCTGGCCAGCGGTGGGAATAGTAGGAGGCGGTTAGGCCTCCGCGGCAGCACAGCCGGCCACGGGAGGTAGGAGCATGCGGCACGACCGGCGCTGCTTTGGGCGGCTGGAGCAAGAAGACTAGAGGTTGAAGAAGCACTAAGGCCGTTGGATGGACATCGTACGGTCACTGGAGCTAGAATCTTTCATATTGACTAAAATTGACAAAGGCCCCCATCCCAATCAACTTAGTAGGCCCACAAGTCAGCATCCCACCATGGTGGGTCTCAGCTAGCAGGGGGAGTATTCATTTTTTTGTGCGTAATAAGGAGGCACTTCCGGTGGGTCCGAGCTGATAGAGGGGGGAACGGTTTTTTCGCGAAATACGCTGGCCCGTCCGGTGGGTTGCATCAGTCAGGGGGGAAACATTTTTTTCGCGAAATAAGGTGGCCTGTCTGGTGGGTCCCTGCTGTCAGGTGAAAGAATAATTATTTTCTGCGTAATAAGGAGGCACTTCCTTGCGGCTGCCTGGACCCAGTTGTCAGCCTCTCCATGTACAGTACTCTTCCAATGGAAGTCGGTCGTTGACCATGTTGACCACGCCGCGCCGAGAGCACCAGGGCGGTGGTATGGACGACGGCGAGGCCTAGGAAGGGGACAACGCGGAGCCGGGGAAGACGCAGCAGTGGAAGCCGCGCGGAGAGGAGTACGAGGGTTCACTAGTTCGGCTGCGATGTGAGGCTGCCGTCACCGTAGAATAACAGGGGGTGCGGGTGAGTAGAGGGATGGCCTGGCCAGCGGTGGGAGTAGTACGGGGCTATGAGTCCTCTGCAGCATCATAGCCGGCCACGGGAGGCAGGAGCACACGACCGGCTGCTTTGGGCGGCTGGAGCAAGAAGACCAGAGGTTGAAGAAGCACTATGGCCGTTGGATGGACATCGTACGATCACTGCAGCTAGAATCGTTTATATTGACTAAGTTGACAAAGCCCTTGGTACGCGTCAACTTAGTAGGCCCACAGCTCGGATTTGGCAGAGAACATATAGCCCATTTGCGATTTGTAAGAATGTACATCCCATTTTTTAATTCTAATGGAATTTACTACAGCCCATTTACAGTTTGTTAAAAGTACAGCCCAACTTCTAGCTAGGACAATGATTAATAATTTCAAACAACCGCTCAAAACAGAATTCAGAAAAAATTCCCACATTTTGATGGGATCCGAAATATTTTTATCCGAAATTTCTAGTCAGGTCAAATATAATTTCAAAATAAAGTTGTAATACGTTAAAATCCAACGAAATATTGCGAGCACAACAAGTAATGAAATTAAAATTTTCAAATTCCAAAAATAATATATTTTTCAAACTAATTACGTGTTTGGTGCATAGTAACTGTCCAGTTATTATAATTACATCCCATTTATTATTTCTTAAAGTCCATTTTCTTGTTAAGCCTAATGCATACCTCCTAGGAAAGTTTGCAGCCCAGCGGGGCAAAGAATAACAAGTTGACCCGGATATTGTGTACAACTGTCGGCCTAGTTGCATTGTTGATGTTGAAAAAAGGCCTGTGTAGTACTGTACAACCTAACATGGTTACTCAGCCCACATTCAGCAACGCCGGAAAGGCTCAAACAAGGATTCTATACAACTTTTTGAAGTCACTAAGCTCAATTAATAACTTAAGAAAAAAGTTAGATTACAATGGAACCTAATTAAAAGCTGTCACGAGCAAACAAATAATTCAACGGGTCCCACTTGTGCGTCTGTGCGTGTGTGCCTGTGTGTGTGTGTGTGTGTGTGTGTGAGAGAGAGAGAGAGAGAGAGACCATCGGTCGATGCTCATAAATACATCTTTCAGCCATATGCATTGCTGATGCTCAGTAAAAACTTATATAGTTGACACAATCATATAGAACATCATAGCACACTGAACTTGCATACAAAAATTTCACGCAGGCGGCACAATCAGGATGGAAGCAGTGGATCGCTACGGGAAGGGCTATGTTGAAACCAACGAAGTCGTACATAATGGTTCATTGTCTTTATCAATGACGGGGAAATATCTTGAATGTTGTGCAAAGAAAACAGACAAACACAATAAGTTCTGCTAGCACATTAAGTTGACGTACAGCCCTTTCTAAAAAAGTTTAGGTACAAAATTAGAACAAGTCACAATCAAATGTACTGGCATATCAGTGCTTCACACCCATAGCTAGGATTTAACTAGTACTCCCTCCGTCCGGGAAAAGTTGTCCACAGGGCAGTGTATTTGTTTTTTTGCAAAAAAAACCACAGTGTTTTAAACTCATCACAAAGAAGTCCATCTCCTTCCTTCCTCCTCCCCCGTCGCCCGCGCCTTGTAGCCATCGCCGGCTACCCACCTGCACCACCGCCCGCCTGGATCTGCGCCGCGACCAACACCAGAACCGTGGCCCAGCTCGCGACCAACAAGAGCGCCGCCGCCCGCTTGCACCTGTGCCGCGGCTTACCACATGCACCGCCTGCCATGAAGGCGACCTGCGCCGGTGCCCTCCTCGAGCTACGCCACCGGCCCCGTTGAAGGTCGCCGCCCATGTTCGCCCACGTTTGCCGCCCACCCGCGCCTCCGATTTTGTCCGCTTCGTCCGCCGGCGCCTTGGACAGTTCCGGCCACTCCCGCCTCTCATGCTGCTACTGGTGGACGACGCCGGCACCGTGGACCTCTGATGCTGCTTTTGCCTTTTCCCCCGCCTCGCCTCTGCTGCCACTCCCGCATGTGCTGGTGAGTCTGCCCCGCCCGCCTCTGCTACTGCTGATGTTCAATTTGTTGTTGTGAGTCTGAATTTGCTGTTCTCAGTACAGGCGGAGAAAATTCAGTCAGGGGATACAAAGCTAGAGAAATAATCCAGGACAAAGGTTGTACACTGCTGCTAAATGATGAACAGATTATAGTGAAAATTTAGTTTGATGCCATCAAATTCATTGAGTAATACTCTTGGCATTCTTGGAGATCTGCTAGTTTTTGGAAGTTTTTCTTGCTACAGTTAACTGAAAATGTTCAGTGTTCCAATACTGTAGAGAAACTATAGTGCCTGTAATTCAGTTACGACTCCTTTACTGAAACTGTAGTGTTTGCTAAAACTGAGATGTAAACTAAAGGAGTTTGTGATTTGTAGAAGATGTAGCATACTCCAACAAGTGATAAATGCACTCAAAAGTTCACTGAGAAAATGCAGAGGCTGCTAACTTGTTACTGAAAGTTTTCTGGAGTGATAAATGCACACAAAACAAGTTCAGTTAACTGTTACTGTTGCTGTATGAGTTCCAACCAGGTCAATTTGTTGTCAATTACTCTGTAATACTCAACCAGGTTTATGCAAAATGAAGATCAACCATGTTTATTTGGATTTATTTCAATCATTTGAATTTATTTGCTTTATTTGGATTTATACACCATTTGTCCAATTGCAAACATACCTAAAGTTCCCAATTGTCCAATTTCAGTCATTCATTTTACAGAGATCTAAGCATAGCCATGCCTCTTCCCTAAATATTCCTGTAGAATCAATTCAAGCAGCACAAAACCGAAAACTGAAAACTGCCACAACCCCTTAACTAAGAGTTGATAAAAACATGTCCCTAAAATTGGAATTATTTGAATTATCTAGGTTTATTCTTGTTCATATACAGAAAAAGATGAATATTGTTCGTCTACTAGTTACTTCAAATTTAGAACTGAATAAACACTTGTCATCTTCAGTAAACACTTGTAAATCTAGAGTGGTTTTAAACTTAGAATGCACCAAGTACTAATATCCTTTGCCAGGCTACACACCATCTACTTGGAGTAGACAACAAGATTCACAAAGACATGCACGCTTCAATAGACTTGTGAATGCTAGCAAAGTGATAAGTAAAAACTTGGATGTTCCCAGAAATATAGCACCAGAGGACATTAAGTGAACTGGCCTGTATGCTAAAGGAAAGGAAATGCCACCTTCTTTTCTTCTTTGAGCAGTTGATGAACTGGCCTGTATGCTGCAGCTACACATAGGTTCTGCAGAAAATGCACCAACAGAGTTACACAAAGGTGGAGTAAGTGGAAAGCAACATTTAATCTCCACTTCTTTTCTTTTGGTAGTGAAATTCAATCTGAATTTTGTAAGCACAGAAAATGCACCAATACTGAACATTTATTCCCACCTCCACCACCATCTTGTCAGTTTCGACAATGTGTGTATGGAGTAGTTTTAACGGCAGTATAATTGTGCATCATGTAAACATTATGAGAATGATTAAGGGTTGAGCAATCAGATTATAATTATGACCAGAACAGAGGAACAAATATCATGGTTAGTTTTATGTAAAAAAATCAGAAATGGAGTTACTCACTTGAAGTTACTATAGTTACTCACTTGAACTTACTGTAGTAGTGGCCAAAATTCAGAAAAGTTACTAAACAGCATAAGTAGTGGCCAAAATTCAAAGTACTAAAAAGATTCTACACTAAATATACAGTGTTATCCATGTTCTGTATCTAGGACATTTGAATTATTCAGAGAAGGATAATGCAAACTGAAAAGTGTTACGCAAACTGAAAACGGATCCATGTTTTGTATCTAGGACACTAATTTTTGACATTTGAAGCTACATTTCAATTGTTATGCCTCTGTCAATTATTGAATTATTCAGAATATTTAAATTATTCAGAGATCCATGTTCTATATCCAGGATAATGCAAACTGAAAAGTGTTAAAAAGACCATGTGTTTTTTGGGGTCAAAATCTACATGTAAAACTGAAAAGTGAAAATAAAAATGGAGAATGTTGTGTCTCCCACTCACGCACTCAAAAAAAAAAACTACAACACATTTTTTATCTGTTTGCATAGGTCACACGTATCAGGAAGGATGTGCACGTACACGAACAGGTACGACTCATCAGTCTACCCGCATAGCCTTTTCGTTTAGTCTACCTAGCCGTCTAATCAACTGCCTGCACGCCACTTCTCCCATTTACTTCTCCATCGGGAACCGATTCTGCTCGACTTCTTCACCTCCCCTTCGTCTTCATTTGCATCCAAACCCCACTGCGTTCACATTGTTTTAACCTGTTTAAATAATCATCTACTACTTCAGTTAGACTAGCCATCTAATCCTAATTCTCCAAACCATAGCCCTCCGTTCCATTGGTTCCAAATGGAGGAAGAGATCGAGATGTAGGTTTTTAGCGTCCAACATGTCCTCGTCGAAGGCTCGATGTGCATAGTTGCCACCGTTACCGTCCACCCAAGGGTTCTTCGGCAGTGGATCAACAATGTATCCAACTCCCTCGAAAATGTAGAGACGAGGGTCATCGGTCTCGACGAAGAGTAAACGGAGCGTGCCCCTGGGAAGATCCAGTGCCCCGTCGTCCTTCAGCTGTGCCACGAAGATGATGTTTTGGTGTACCACATCATACACTCTCCCTCCATACCATGTGAGCTTCACGATTTCTTGTCTCGGGAGGATGTATACTTTTGTGGGGCAGCCATCGAAGGGGACAAACAAAAGCTGAAGCCATACAACCTTGATTTGAAAAGCATCGCCGACCTACAAACCAGAATCAAAATTCATGTAGAAGATTGTGATAAAAAGACACCATCCCTATTCGACGTAGCAAATTTTGTGCTCGGAACAAATCTTCAGAAGGGTGACGAGATGGTGGCATTAAGGTCATCTGGATGGGAGAATTATCCCTTGACGTACGAGCGGATAAAATATGCTGCCCTCGATGCCCGTGTGAGTTTCGAGATAGCTGCAAGCTCCAAAGAGCTTATTGCGAAGCCGTCTCCCACAGAGAATGAGAACAAGAAGAAGAAGAAGAAGAAGAAGAAGAAGAAGAAGAAGAAGAAGAAGAAGAAGAAAAGGATGCACTAGTAGGAGGGCATTATGGATGGATGAACTATTTCCTCTCTTGTAAAAAAATTATTCCCTCTCGGTGTATATTGATATAGATGGACTATTTCGATGGTGTGCATGTCTTTGGAACAGAGTAGTAGCGTGGGTCCGCTTGACTATAAGGAACTATTTATCCGCATATATAGCTTTCTTTGCTACTCCTTCCAGTGATCGGTATGCAGTGCATGTGTCCGTAGACATGACAACTTGTGTGCATGAGATGTGGGCCACCTAAAATGTGGCAAGCATCAAGTTTCTACCACAGCCACCCATGATTCCCACGACGCTGCTCGAACCCATGAAACCACACGTCCCCCGACCTGTGGCTCACCCCTCTTGGCCCCACTGCCCCTCTGCCTACGGGAACATTACATGTGGACCAATCACCTATCGGGTCCACATGTTATTGACTCAAAGGTAGGTGTAGTAAGGCGCTGAAGCTCAGTCCCGACGGCCCTGAGAGGGAAATGTAACTCCTGCGCCAGGGCTTGTGGTGCTCCCGCAGCACGAACTCATGCCAAACTCGAGATTTGTTTTTTACTATACATGCACGCAACGATTTAATGGACATTGTAATCTCAACATGTGATGGGGAGCTCTAAATTTGAATTTGAAACTTATAAAACGAAAAGATTCAAAAAAATAAACTGGGAGAGAGGGAGTATATCATAGGATGTGTCCCATACAAAATAAGTCCCCTAGTTTGTCACCGCGAAGATATGGTTAGAAAGCAGCACAACGTCTTCCTACTCGTACGGCAACAAATCGGCCGCAAACAGCTTGGTCCGCCTTTGACCACCATGTGCAAGGTCCGTGCTATCTTATTCAATCTCACCGTGGTTCCGTCATACCAATTCATGTGGTGGCCCATTGCATGGCTGATCCCAATGTTGGACAAAGGTTCTACGGGAACGGTGTCACCGTTGTAAATGTTGTGCAAATTGATGTTGGTACCCTCCTGTACATATGCAAGCCAATCTCCACTCGCACCGAGCCTAACCTGTGAAATAGTGGGCGGGGGGAGAATTAGGAAATGGACACGGAAGTAGTCTTTAGAATGCATTTACTATGTGATCAAACTCATCTTACCTACCCATCAGAGGAAATCAGTGCCCCTCAACGTCGGCATCTCAAGGGGCGTCAACTTGCAACTACGGCCACGCCGCGCTGGAGAGACCCCCAAGGAAACATCCTCGTGCGTTCCATGGAACATCAAGATGCATTTGTATGAGTAGTTTATCTTGTGAGAGAAAAGGATGAACGAGGGAAGGCCTCTAGAGATAGAGATGGACACTACTACTACCAATGTGCTGGCCCGTGCGTTGCAATGGATCCAAAGTAGTAGAATAATACTTGTTCACGTGCTTGAAATATAAACACTCTAGTTTTGATATACATGTGTTAGCAGACATGACAGCTTGTCCATGGAAGTTGAACCACGGCGACCATCACGTTTCTTGTTTCTACCACTGCCACACCCACACACGATTCCCACGACGCCGCTCCAACCCACGGCACGACGTCCCCCAACGTGGACATGGATTCTCTGACGTGGCTATCACTGCCTTGCACTGCCTTTCCTTCGCTGACAGGTGGGACCCACGCTTATGGGTCCCACATGTCAGTGACATAATGGTAGGATTGTTCGCGTCAAGGGATCCTCATGCCCCTCATCCTTCTCGGCCCCACCGCTCCTCTACCTTTGTGTGCATGACATGCGGGCCAGCTGAACTGCGGCGACCATCAACTTTCTACCACAGACACACCCGACTGGACGCGGTTTGCTTGCTCTGCTGTTGTGCTCCGATCCGTACTCCCGCACCATCGAATTTTCATCTAGCGGCTGTGACACATTTCGTCCCAGGCATCAATCCTCAGCTGGAGTACTTATGTACTCCCTGCGGTCCTTTTTACTCTGCACATTGGATTTGCCGAAAGTCAAACTTTGCTAAGTTTCACCAAATTTATATTAGAAATTATTAGCATCTATAATATCTAATAAATATAATATGAAAATATATTCCAAGATGAATCTAATGATATTGGTGTTGTTATGTGAATGTCTATAATTTTTTATATAAACTTGGTCAAAGTTGGATTAGATTGACTTCGGACAAACCTAATATGCAGAGTAAAAAGGACCGGAGGGAGTACTACAGGTAGTACCCGCCAGTGTGGCCATTTACGCCTCGTAACGCCCGACGCCCAGCTGTGGCACCCTCGCCACGACCACGCCACCACCGGCCGGTTCATCTCGAACGAGTGAGTCGCGAACCATGCCACCACCATGAGAATGACATGTGGGCCAGCCGCATTTAACGCCCGCATGTCATTGAATCATAGGCCGGGCACTAAGCCACTGAAGTTCGGTCCCGTGGGCCCCGAGAGGGAAATGTAACTCCCGCGACAGGCCTTGTGGTGCTCCCGCAGTACGAGCTCGTGCCAAAACTGGAATTTGTTTCTTACTACTACCAACTAGTACTAGTAAGGTACACGTGCATTGCACGCATGAGATTCTGGTGGTTTGTGCATTATGCTTCTACATGTGGAGCTTTCTGGATTCTAACATGTGGCAAAATCTGGTGGAATGTAAGGTTAGGCAAGTTTGATTAACTTAGGTGAGTGTTTGGTTCAAGCCACACCTTAGGCAGGCCACACTAAGGCCCCACATGACATACACACACAAAATGTGGCAAGATTCCCTTAGACTTGCCAACTTGTTTCTCTCGTTTTGAAGAACTAATAACTTTGCCTAAGCTTAGATGTGGCAAAGTTAGTCATGAATTAAGTTCAACCATGGAGTCTTCTAGATTATACATGTGGCAGAATTTGGTGGATGATATCCAACGGCCAGTAGTGCTTGGATTTGCCATCTTTGTACCGTCGGATTGGCTTCATCCAACGACCAACTTTCAAAGCTTTTCACACACTATATAGGGGGTATAGATATAGATGTGCTGGTCCGTTGCAATGGATCCAAAGTATATATATCTATTTAGTGGAGTGCACTCTAAACACATTATCTATTTATTTTTCTCTAACCTTCCGTAGCCATGCAACCAAGCCGCATAAGCTTCATGGGTGCCCCCCACATCATAATATTCATACTACGTTGATTGAAAAAAAGATAAACACCCAAAACAAGATCTTCCCATTTTTTGTTCCTATGATGTTGTGCCATGCACGTACCTACTAGTTGTATAGTGGTAGTACTAGTAATATAGTATTACGATTACAAACTTGGTACTAGTAGGAGTAGTACTAGTACGGAATGCTCCTACTTTATCAACAAGCCCCGTTTGACACCAAATTTCTTGGCTTCCGTGCTACAGCTAGATCTTCCCCTCGTTTCTGTTTTCCAACCCGGCACCGGGCGGGGTGTTGGTTTGCTCAACGGCGGTCCCACATGAAAGGAAAATTGCTAGGCAACACGCCTTCCCTAAGCTATGTGTCGTGCCGGACGGGCCGTGTTGTACTCCCGATTCACGGGCGTGTGGGGGTGCGACGCGAACGCGGCATGCCTTTTCCTTTTACCAGCCATGTGCCCGTGCGTTGCGACGGATCCAAAGTAGTAGAATAGTAGTATTTGTTCACAAACTTGAAAGAAATCACTATTGTTTTGATATACTCCTAATATATTACTCCCTCCGTACCTAAATATTTGACTTTTTTGAGATTTCAAATGGACTATCACATACGGATTATATAGAAATATTCTAGTGTTTCTAGCAAGATGCCCGCGCGTTGCACGAAGTTGATGGAAAAGGTAAGCACAACTTATAAATTGATGGATGGAGTACTAGTTATAGTGATGCATATAATTAAGCAAAGGGATCGCACATGTCGGTATTGACTAGAATGAGAATGCAACAACACAATAAGAATTAAGGCCACGATGATGCGATCGCAGTGGTGGTTACGGAAGGCAAGAAGAAAGATGGATCCACGAACGTACGACCTCCTCCTCCTCAACTTAGTGCGCCGGGCCACCGACCGACGGCTAAGGAGCGGCGGCTTTTGTGGCGAGGTCAAGGTGCTTCTCAGCAAAGGCATCCAAGGCTTCCAGCCGGTTGAGGAAGGCCAACGTCGTAGCATCCTCACTGTCCTTGTAGATACCTATGTACACGGTTTCCTTGTACATGTGGATGTGTAGGGCGACAAATTCTTGCATGGCGAGGCGCCTCGCGGCGAGCGCGACCTCCAGGTGGACATTCTTTGTGGCGTCGGCGGGCAGTCGCAGGGCCACCAGTGCTTGAAAGAGGTTCCAGCCATGGAGGCCGATTAGGGTGGCACGCAATGAGGAGCCCGGGCGCGCGGGTTGGAGGAGTACGGCGATGTCGTCCGCGAGCTTCTTGAGGAAGGTGAACTTGTTGCTGGTGGCAACGATCATCTGGTCCAACTGAGAGTCGTAGTTGGCGTCGAAGGCGGCCATCCACCAGCCGGTCTCCAACACCATCTGGAGACGATCCTCGGCACCATGCCGCAGGCCGGCGTCGTGGACCATCTGGCACAGCCGCTGGCCGCTCACGAGCATCGCCGCCATGGGTCTGGAGTGATGTCTTTTGCGCTTAGTGTAGGTGCTTAGGCAAATGCTTAGGTGTCGGAGTAATTGGACACAGATACCCCGAACATGGCGAGACAAGAATTCAAGACATCAGGGCTAGCAAAGCCCCTCAGTCCAAACTACCTGGCCGGCGGCTGACTGCTGGCTGCGGACTGCTCCACCAGGCCGACTGCTGGCTGCGGACTCCTCCACCAGGCCGACTGCTGGCTACCGACTGCTCCACCAGTCCGACTACTGGCTGCCGACTGCTCCACCAGGTCGACTGCTGGCTGCCGACTGCTCCACCAAGCCGACTGCTGGCTGCCGACTGCTCCACCAGGCCGACTGCTGGCTGCCGACTCCTCCACCAGGCCGACTGCTGGCTGCCGACTCCTCCACCAGGCCGACTACCCGAAGTCAACTGCAACCGGACGCGACCCCGACGTGACGGCCGTACCTGGCACTGTTCACGTGACACCCCAGCCATCATGTACAGTGTCCCTTGTCCCTGGGCACTATTTATGAAGTGACCCAGGGGACAAGGATGACACCCCACCATGCCACTAGCTAGCTAGCTACCATGCCTACATGGCTTACATGCTAAGCTAGCTCCCACTATATATAGCTAGCCATCCATCCATCCTCACATACACGTATGAGCATCACACTCCCACGGCCACACATGGCCAGGCACATGTGCCACACTAGCTAGCTAGCTCTCATTGCTACTCCACACTAGCTAGCTAGCTCTCATTGCTACTGATCTCAGATACAGCTCCAGGAGCACCTTGTACTGCCCGATGTACACCCCACATATATACTCAGACATGCAGGAGTAGGGGTATTATCTCTCCGGAGAGCCCTAAACCTGGGTAAACTAGCGTGTGCTACTCGCATACCCATCCCCGGATATTCCGGCAGCAGTCTTGCCCTCACACGAAGCCACCTTGTGGCATATGTCGTCTTGCAGCCCCCCGTGAGAATACCACGACATTTGGCGCCCACCGTGAGGCGGTACTATGCTACCGCACTGCTGCTGGTTTCACAGTCCGGGCGGGACCCTTTTTTCTTCATCGCCTTCGCCACGGTGTCGCGGCGTCTCTCCGGTAGCGCTCGGGGGCTCGACTTCGACCTGCCCCCGGAGCGGCCGCGTGGGATGGAGCGTCCTCGTCGTCGGCCTCGCCGCCTTCGTCATCACTACTGTTGCGACATCGGCCGTCCGTCCGCGCATGCGCCGCGCGCGCACGGTGCCTCGCTTCGGTCGGCCGCGTCCGTGCGCGCGCCGTGCCGCGTCGCTCGCGTCTGCTCCTCTCCGCGTTGTGCCTTGCTCCGGCCGAGGCACGCGTTCGCTTCTCCATATATCATCTATGCTAGCTAGCTAGATGCGAGTCAAATAAGGTCAAACCATGACTATACACTTCCAAAACACAGAAATACGCTACACATGATTCACTCATATGCAAGTCAGGCACTTGCCCGTACACTCCCAAAAAATCCATGGCTTTGTTTGCTACCTCGCTGTAGCTGGTCCTGCTGCGTCCTGGAGCTGCTACGCCCGCCTCCATCCTGAGCAGCAGCTGCGGCTGAGCGTCTGCTACTCGACCGGCATGACCGCCCTGCTGCTGTCCTGCAGATCCCAAGCCACCTCGCCCACTCCTCTCGCTGTAGCACACAGATGCCAGCGTCCTACCTGTATCGCCTCAGGCTCGTCAGCATGCTCCCACGAGCCTCGCGCCCGCACTGCCACGTCGCTCCGGCTGCTCGTCTTCCGGCTCCGCACGCGACGGGTGCTCGCTGGCTCCAACACCGAGCCGCCCCTGCACTCGGATGCGTCGGCTCGCGCGCTTGGCCGCCTTCGGCTCCCGCCGCCAGGTCCGTCATCACCGCGCCGCGCCGGCTGCTCCATCCGCGCGCCCGCGTCGCCCTGGGCCGGCTGCTGC
>NC_057812.1:609198222-609215137 GCF_018294505.1 Triticum aestivum
GGTTGCACCCGTGGCCGCTTGCTTCGTAGCCGGCCGCCGGCTCCCTCCCGCGCCGCCTCGCTCCACCTACTCGCCACCCCGCGTAGGCCGGCCCCTGCCGCGCCTGCGTCCGAGCTCTCCGACGACGGCCCGCCATCCTCATGGCTCCGGTGCCCGGCTGCCGCCTCCGACTGGTCGCGCCGACTCCCTCGCGCGCCTCCGCGGCCGCCGCCCCGCCCTGCCGGGTCCCCGTCGTAATCGGCCGTCCCAGCGTGCCTCACCCTTCTGAGGGCCAGCTCCCGCACTGGCCGACCTCGCTTGCCCCGAGGCCGCCTCGCCGTCAGCCGGCCTCGCCGCCCCATGGGCCGGCCCCTCCTCGCGCTCCTGCTCTGCCTCTTGCCGTGCCTATGTCGGCTGTGTCTTGCGAGTTCCCTGGCCAGTCGAAGAGAAGGAAAAGATAGAAAGCAAAAAGGTGGGAGGCCGGCTGAAAAAAGAAAAGTCAGGCCGGCTCAAAAAAGAAAGAGAAAGAGAAGTTAGAGGTCGGCTGCTGCGAAGAGTCGGACGGCTGTTGCTGGGTCAACAAAGTATGTCGACTGGCAACCTAGCCGAGTACTGAAGAAAAAATAAAAGAGTGACCGACTGCCCAAAAAAGCAGAAAGAAAGAAAGATATGCGGGCCGACTGCTCCCATCAACACGGACACAAGGGCGAAACGTCCGGCTGCCCGCTGCCAACAGATGGACAAAGAGAAGAAAAGACAAACCTGTCCGGATAACCCGTCCGCCCGCTTCGCCACTCGGACGGTCGGACGTGACCCGCGCTGCCGACTGTGCCAAGCCGGCTCGACTGCCTCCTGCTCTGACGACACAACCAGCGGGTGCGCTGACGCACCCCCGCGAAGAAGAAGACAAAGTAGTTGCTGGGAGATCCGGCCCGACTGCTCAGCAGTCGGCCCGAATCTCGGGGGCTACACCCAGCGGGTGCGCTGACGCGCCCCCGCGTGGAAGAAGACCAAGTAGTTGCCGGAAGATCCCGCCCGACTGCTCAGCAGTCGGCCCGAATCTCGGGGGCTACACCCAATGGGTGCCCTGACGCGCCCCCGCGAAGATTACAGACAAGAGAAGAGTTTTGTCCGACTCTCAGCAGCCGGCAGAAAAAAAAGGGCGCTGCAAGACGCCTCGCCGCCTCGCCGGTCGAGCCTGACAGGCCGGGACCCACCTTCGAGCACCCGAAGGCTCGAAGACTACACCCAGCGGGTGCGCCGGCTCGCTCAGCAAGCATTGAGCCGTGCCGGCTATCTTCGGCAAACTCCGCCTCGGCAACACAAAAACGAATGTGAGCTCCTCACCCGCATATTTTTTGCACCACGCAATCACGGATAACCCCGAGCGATGCTCGGGGGCTGTCTCCGCATTTTATTACAGTTGCATCACTGTTCGCCCCGGCGCCAGCCAGAGTTGGCTCGGGGGCTGGCCGCTTGGCCGGAGACGTTAGTTCCCGCAGATGGCTTAGTACCGTGCGCGGTACCAAAGGCCCACTCTTAGTCACAGATCATAGAACGGCTGTTCGACTAGCAAGAGTGAACGCTGGAGGCCACCCACGCGAAAAACGTCCGTGAAGAAAAACGCTTCGGGCGACCCGACCATTTCCTTTACAAGTATCTGCTCGGTTAAATCCACTCCCAGAGTCTGAGTACTGTACACTCCACTTTGCGGCCCACTCTCAGCCACAGACCGCAGATCGGCTGTCCGGCGAGCGAGAGCACAAGCCAAAAGGCGGAGGGAACACGAAAAAGATTGAAGGGGGCTCGAACAAAACCGAGTCGGCACCCTCCGCATAAAACTTGCAATGCTAAAAGCAAACATTTGATATATCTGCGTGTACTAACTTTATCTTTTTCATGATCATTTCCATGAACACTCACCAAAAAACCTCCGCCCAACTTTGCCAAGTTGCCCGGAGGATTGGGGGCTACTGTCGGAGTAATTGGACACGGATACCCCGAAGACGGCGAGACAAGAATTCAAGACATCGGGGCTAGCAAAGCATCTCAGTCCAAACTACCTGGCCGGCGGCTGACTGATGGCTGCGGACTGCTCCACCAGGCCGACTGCTGGCTGCGGACTCCTCCACCAAGCCGACTGCTGGCTGCCGACTGCTCCACCAGGCCGACTGCTGGCTGCCGACTGCTCCACCGGGCCGACTACTGGCTGCCGACTGCTCCACTAGGCCGACTGCTGGCTGCCGACTGCTCCACCAGGCCGACTGCTGGCTGCTGACTCCTCCACCAGGCTGACTGCTGGCTGCCGACTCCTCCACCAGGCCGACTGCCCGAAGTCAACTGCAGCTGGACGTGACGGCCGTACCAAGCACTGTTCACGTGACACCCCCAGCCATCATGTACAGTGTCCCTTATCCCTGGGCACTATTTATGAAGTGACCCAGGGGACAAGGATGACACCCCACCATGCCACTAGCTAGCTAGCTACCATGCCTACATGGCTTACATGCTAAGCTAGCTCCCACTATATATAGCTAGCCATCCACCCATCCTCACGCACACGTATGGGCATCACACTCCCACGGCCACACATGGCCAGGCACATGTGCCACACTAGCTAGCTAGCTCTCATTGCTACTCCACACTAGCTAGCTAGCTCTCATTGCTACTGATCTCAGATACAGCTCCAGGAGCACCTTGTACTGCCCGATGTACACCCCACATATATACTCAGACATGCAGGAGTAGGTGTATTATCTCTCCGGAGAGCCCTAAACCTGGGTAAACTAGCGCGTGCTACTCGCATACCCGTCCCCGGATATTCCGGCAGCAGTCTTGCCCTCACACGAAGCCACCTTGTGGCATATATCGTCTTGCAGCCCCCCGTGAGAATACCACGACATTAGGTGCGTACGATGTGGTAGATGCATTGGAATGGAGGGGCGCCTTTATATGAGGGCAATGAGGACAAACTGCGTTGCATTCACATCGTGCAGCCTCTTTTCCCGGACCTCCTCCCATACTTCCCTCATGCATTAATTGAAGGAGGATGCATTGGCCGTTCAACATATCGAGAGCCGCTACTCCCTCCCTCGTCTGCATTAAAGCCATATTGGGAACTGTGCCGCCCGCTGTCAAATCGAATACTCTCTCCGTCTAGGTGAGTATTAAGTCATCTTACGAAAACCAAATAGTAAACACATAGGCGTGGTGCATTAACTCTCACGTTGTTTCTTATTTTTTGACATAAATAGAGGAATCAACCAAGCAGAGATGTGGGGCTTGTATGCTTTTAATGACTTGAGACTATCAAACATGACATGTAGTGGTCAGCTCGTTGCACAAGAACAAATACAACCCACGTCAGCACACATGCATCTTATATAGCATCACATCCAATGGCTATAAAAGATGAATGAGACCAAATTATATCTCATCTAGATGAGTTCTAGCAAAACTATATTAATAATACTTAGTACTCCTGTGCCATGTATCATATATTAGAATCATGTAGTACTTTATTTATTTATGAGGTATCCAGATGGCACTGCACCGCCAAGAAAAGAGGGTAATATCAAAATTATGGACTACTTTTTTGAGTATGTTTGTAAGGTCCGGTCATAGTCACTTGTTGAAATCTCTACAAAGACAAATACTCCCTCCGTCCGGAAATACTTGTCATCAAAATGGATAAAAGGAAATGTATCTAGACGTATTTTAGTTTTAGATACATCTCTTTTTATCCATTTTGATTACAAGTATTTTCGGACGGAGGGAGTAGAAAACAGAGTTGGTGATGATGGTGTGCGTGCCATCCTGCAATATAGGTCGTCGGATTTATATCTAACGGATAGGAAAGGAACTATGTCAATTCTACAAAAATATACACACACGTCTCTCCACGTTCGCAAATAAGGCCTTCCCTCATTCAACCTTTTCTCTCACAAGATAAACTACTCATACAAATGCATCTTGAGGTGTCCATAGAATCGAAGAGAGGGATGATGTGTGTGTGTGCGCGCGCAATCGATAAAGAGTGCCATCGAATTTGTGTGTGCCCACGTCAAAGATGTAGAGTAGCTGGCCTATTGGAACGTGAGATGGGACATGTGTAGTTTGTCTCTGTGGCATGGATACCTACCTGCAGCGCTCAACCATCGGTGTGTGGTGGGGGAAGAGGGAGGCCCAATTAACTATAGAGGTACAATGGCTGGTATATGTGTGGAGGAGAGGCCTACCTCATGTATTAAGGAGATCGATCTGCCTCATGTATTAAGGGAGATCAATCGACATCCATGCATATGTGCATGAGAGGAATAAGGTTGGGAGAGAGACAGAGCTAGAGTGTTGGAGGGGGTGGTAGTGGAGTTTCTTCTAACAAATGATGGGATAGGCTTGCTAGACAAACGGAGGGCACGCCCGCAATATCAATAAGAAAGGAGATGGCTGCTTGTTGTCTGTGCACGTGCGTGTGAGAGGCGGGTCAGGCATGCACGAATGATGAGGGGGGACGATGTGGCTATGGTAAGCAGACGTAACTACATAGGAAGATCAATCTCCCCTTGTTAGAGAAGGGAGAGACATAACTTCTGAGGTATGTCGATCCATGGGGGGTAGTTAAAGTCGATCTAGGTATATGTTGGGAGATCGATCGGTATACATGCATGTGTTTGTTAGAAGCAAATGAGGCACGAGGAGAAGGATAGAGAGAGAGGCATACTATATCGAGGGGGGAGGAGTGTGCGAGTACGAGAACGATGAAAAGAGTGGTGGGACTGACGCATGGACGGTGACAAGAGAAGAGGGGAAGCTTGTGTTTGTGCTAGGCACACCTGGATAGAGAGGCATATTGATCAATGTGTGCCGTAAAGAAGGAGCTGGGGGGCCTACACACACCATGGGTGAACGACCTAAAGTGAAAAGACGAATTTGCGCGATGGAGCTAGAGAATGCTGAGGGAGGGTGAGAGGGATGCGGGCGTGTGCATGCACAAGAGAAAGTTAGCGCTAGCTATAAAGATAAGAGCATTGTGTGGGTGTAAAAGATGAATAGATATCATATATATTTCATTATAAAAAGTGAATTCAGATATTTGAAAATTTATCATAGTGTTTCAAACCGACACATGTGTGAATATATATAACGGTGATACACATGATGTAATTATGAACATGTTATACTACATTTAATATATTTTATCTCTACTCTCTACTCCTATAAAAATGCGAGTTGGTGGTGATGGCGTGCCTGCCTTCACGCCATCTGCACCGTCCGATCGAAAACATAAGGCTGAAACTCACACGAGCTGTCCCCGAGCGTCCCACTTGTACATTTTGCAAAAGCATCCTGCACGTAGTATGGAATTCCATAGATATCCAGAACACAACACCCCGCACAATGTGTTCTTGTTTCTGCCTCTCTCCCGAAAGAAACAGGAGCTTCGAGTACCCTCCCAAATTCTCGCCGTCGACTTCTCCCCTCTCTTCCCCGGTGAACGCAGGATTTGAGTTGGGCAAGGATCCCTACCCTTGTATAGTTGTGCATGTAATTAGGGTCTGAATCAATTGGATTTGGATTCAAGATTTCGTCGGTGTATTTCCTTCAGATCTGGCCGTGCAGGCCGCCGGAGACAGAGATGATAGTGACGGTTGTTTCCATATCCGAGTCTATTCGATATAGTAAGTTACTTTGTTTTCTCTGTTGGTGTTGATTCCCTTTTGTGCTGGTCTGGTTCTTAACCTCCAACTACAGGACTAGCATGAGTAGGCCCAGGTGTTGCAGGCGTGGAGGATTTTTGACGGTGGTGAGCTACTCGTTCCCGGCGGCGCCCAGTGCCAAACTAAACAATTGAACATTGAAGACGATCAGTATGTGTGAGATGGATCTTCTAAGTTTACTTCTTGTTAGATTAGGTGCATATTTCGCGAGATAATCTCGTTCTAATATGTCTCTGATTTTATTTTTGTTTTTCCTTGCAGATTTCAGGATAGAGGGCAGCCACGCAGGTTGGCGTTGTTGCCAGGGACAACAAGGGCCACGTTTTCGTCTCTGTATGCAGAATGCTGACCCCTAGTCGAAGTGTTGAGGAGGCCGAGGCAAAATCTGCCCTCGCCGGACTGCAGGCTCTTGCAAAATACTACAGCGGGCCTTTGATCCTGGAGATGGATTGCCATGCAATCATAAAAGAGCTAGCTGTGGGAGACCAATCCAGATCACAGTGCTATGCCCTGATCAAGGATATTAAACAAGCACTCTCAGTTTTTTCAGCAACCAGAAATGTCAGCGACCAGGAGATCATCGCAAACGTCCCGGATAAACTCTGTCCACTGATGATGTCTGAATTTGTATATCCTCTGGAGTAGTTTCCTACTCTAGATCTAAAAAAAGGGCATCCTTGTAGAGGTGTCACTGACGATGAAGGTGAGGCCATCAAGTCTATTATTGTGTTAGTTTGTTTCAAAGAAATCATGCTAATTTCTCTCAATATATAAGTTAGTCATGGAGCAGGCTTCAGGGAAGACTATCGATCTAGAACTGGTCGTATGTCCATGAACAATTTTCTGTTGCTCTGACTGCACGGACAACCTCTGTAATTTAGCCAAACATCATGGCACCATGCCATTACTTAGCTTTTTGCACACAATTCTTGTTTGCCTCGATGGTGCCAAACTGCCAATAGAAGACAAGTTGTCCCGTTGAAGAATGCCACAGGTGCATGTTGTGCGTTATCTAGGGTTGTAAGACCTTGAGTTACAAGAGGTCCAGTACTAATTTTGTGTGTGTGCGCGCGTGTGTGTGCGTACATGTGCATTCACCCGTTCTACACACACATGATTTCAAAGTATCTTTTACTGTACATTTTGTTTCTTTGCTGAGTTCAAATTGCAAGTATTGTTCATTGTTTTTTCATTTTGTCTAAATATACTACAAATTCTCTACAGGCTCAACTTTCGCCCCTTTGTCTGAACATATCACAGACAGTTATGTATAAAATAGTGATTGTCTGATGTTCTCTTAGGTGAGCAGATGGATGAGGCGAAAACCCCAGAATTAGTATCGTTGTTACATATGTTTTGAGCAAACAACTAAAATAAGGGTGTACTGTGCTGGTGGTTGGGAGATTTGGTATGAGCCCAGTCGTTGCATCTTTCACAATTTAGAGTTATCAGCTGTGACGGTCGCAGGCCATGCAACTTCACAAGGCCGATGCTGGAAGGAGGGTGTATTGTGCTGGAGGTTGGGGGATTTGGTATGAGCCCAGTCGTCGCATCTTTCACAATTTAGAGTTATCAGCTGTGACGGTCGCAGGCCATGCAACTTCACAAGGCCGATGCTGGAAGGACGATGATTTCTTTGAACCCTGATCATTTTGTATGTACTTTTATATAACTCTCTTATGCATGCAAGTTCTGTATTAAGCATTTTTATTTTGTGTTTCCTTTTTCATGTGAGTTCTCTTGATCAGTTCCTGGTTGTGATATGCTTTGAGACTAATATACTTAGCAAATTATTGTAGCAATATTTTGTCTTGGTTGATCAGGCTTAAAGTATTGTAGATTGCTATCTTTGAGATACTATTATGTGATATGAATCTTTTTTCTTTAAATCTTGCAAAGCAGTTTCAAATGTTACAACATCAAATTATTTTGGATGTCATAATTATCCTTTGGCCATGGACGACATGTTGCATTTTATAATGCTCACACACACGGAGAGATGATATGTGTGACATAGGTTGGTGACCATCTGACAGATAAGATAGGTTGAACCCACTGGACTAGGGCTGAATGATGAAGTCCAAGTTGCCACATGCGTACGGATGGATTTTTAGTTTGTTGCATGCTCTGGCCCCTCGATACAGGATAGAGTGAATAAAGAAAAATGTGAGTAGGGAGTCGCAAGGCGAAGATGGGGTAGAAAATGTTTGGCTTCGATGACAGGGTTTATTGACTGGATACCATATGTTTGATCATGCTTGATATGTTATCCATCACAATATATAGTGAACAAAGAGAAATGTGAGTAGGGAGTTGCAAGGTGGAGATGGAGTAGAAAATGTTTGGCTTCGGTGACAGGGTTTATTGAGTGGAAACCATATGTTTGATCATGCTCGATAAGTTATCCGTCACAATATAACATCGCTTCAATCGATGTCTCGGTAAAAAAATTATTGTCCATAGCAACATATGGGTTCCTGACTATAATTAAATCTATCTAATCTTCTGGGTATCTGACTAGTCTTATAAAAAAACGGAGTTGTTGATGATGGTGTGCCTGCCATCCTGCATTATAGGCCGTCCGATTTATATCTGGCGGATAGCAAGGAAACTATGATGGTTGAAGTTGGCAACAATCATGATTGTAGATTCTTATTGAAATAGAGAAATGAATTCAAATTTAGTTCGAATTGCAGCGGTAGTATAGACGTTTGGAATACACTAAAATATTGGTATCAGTAGGTTACATGCATTATACAGCAAGCAAAAAAATTTAATCGGACATAACATGGATTCATACTCCCTCCTTCCATCTATATAGGGCGTAATGAGATTTTTAAGATCGCCTTTGACTATTGACAAGATTAATAGTACATGACATGCACAATGTGAAAATTATATCATTGAAAGAACCTTTCAGAGACGAATTTAACAGTGTGCTTTGTGTAAGTTGCATGTCATATATCATTGCTCTAATATTTGGTCAAAGTTAGCATCGAAAAACGCATTAGACACTATATAGATGAAAGGAGGGAGTAGCTTTGAATAGCATTTGTATAGTAAAACGGGGCAAGACTCTCTCTTTGTGTGGCGTGAATAGTTTTATTTTTATTGTTTTCTTTTTGGTTGAGGGAAGTGTGAATTGATTTGGTACGTACAAGTACAATATTACTACACGTTAGGCTTGTCCCTAAAATTCAACCCGCGTCTTGTTATATCCCAAAAATTCAGATATCGTGCTCCCAAAACTGGCGCCTTCACAACCCGCGCCTTGCTATCCTGAAATTACAATGCACGCAAAAACTCCCTACAGCTGCCAAATCCCGACACGCGAAATCCCCCTTCTAACCCTGAGCCGAAAGGGCAGCTAGTTCAAATCGGTGGGGGGTACTTTTGTAACACACCCTACATTTTGGACAAGCGCGTCCCTAAGTCATGCTTCACCCCCTCCCATCGCCCCCTTTTCGCCATTCGAAATCCCAGGCCGCCATAACCTCTCCGCTCCAGCCGCGAAACCACACCCTCCTTCGTCCGCCACGTCACCGCTTCCCAGTCGGAGCCTCTTCCCCGACAACGTCGTCCACCGCAACAGCTTGACGTCCCTCGTCCACCTCCCCGGATGAGGATCCGTCGTCCATCTCGCCATCCCGCCGGTTCAGCCGCCCCGTCCTCCACCTCCAAGGAGCTGCTCCGATGATCGCCTCATCTATCGCGGCTGCTCCATCCCCACAGCGCCGCCTTAACCTGCTCCACCGGAATGGCAGCATCCTCACCGACTCCTCGGACGAAGCCGAGGCCTACTCGACGCCACCAAAGAGGTTGTACACTCATCACATCGCACCTTCTCCTTAAATCGACCTCCCGGCGCCGACGGTGCTCCATCCCGCACCCCCATGGAGCGGCTACCTTGAAGCCGGCCGCGGGCGACATCTCCATGGTGGCTCTCCTCTAGTGTGAGGCCCCTTCGGCGGCAGCATCCATACCAGCCGAATCTGCTGCTGCTGCTCCGGCTCTCACTCGCTCGCTCGCGCTGCTACTGCTGCTCCTGCTCTCGCTTGATCGCTTGCTCGCCCAGCTGCTGCTGCTGCTCTCCCCCTCGCTCGTGCTACTGCTTTGCTCTGATTAAGCCACACTTCAGTCGACTGAATCAACTTTTGGGTCAGTCGATTTTCAGGGGTTGGGGGGCTCGCCGGAGTTAAGGAAGAACCACCCGCAGCGGGGACGGGGGCTCGCTGGAGAGGTACCCCACTATCTATCTTAGGGTTCAGGGTGGGGGCGGGGGGCCTAGAGGGCTGGCCGGGGCGGCGATGGCGAGTTATTTCAGGGCGGCGAGGCGGTGCTGGGCCCGGCGGTTCGACTGGTGGTGGCTGGAGGCTCAGGGGGGTGCAGGTTAAAGATGAACTGCAGGCCCTCCCTAAACTACATGTCAAGTGCCTCTCTGCTACCATTGCGTTCAGTTTCAACAGTAGCATTCAGATTCCACAGTAAATTTTAGTTTCGACAGTTAAGTTCAGAGTCAACAGTTTTTACCTCATCTGTTGTAGTCAGGTGGTTTTTGGTGATGTTAATTTTACATCCATTTTACATCATCTATTGGAGATGCTATTAGAATCCCACTTGAGATTGACGATGTCTGTCTTGTGCTGCTTCAGCCTTGACGTCTTACGACTCATCGGAGCTGCTCCAACGACAGAACGATCCATCACAATAGAGCAGTGCCCTGGACGCCATCTACAGATTCCTCAGATCTTCCTCCACACCTCCGACAGCCACCTCTGCCTCAACTGCTTCAGCGACCAATCCAATGATGCTGAGGTCGACACGGCTACGGCAAAGAGGTTGTACACTTGTTGCATCACTTATTACTGTACATTCACGTCCATCCATTAGGGCTATTTTGGTTCAACGGAAAAACATCGATCCACTGGTTGTTACCATCACTCTAAATTTCTGCATGCTCTCCTTACATAATCTCACCATATTTTTTTCGTATGCAAGTCAGATATTGTACACAGTCATGCTGAACATGTAGATAAAAAGAGAAGAGTTTTGTGCGGCAATACAATGTCATGCAGACATCGCTCCATGGTGGGTTCAATGGAAAACCCTCCCCACCCCTCTCCAGATTGTAATCCAGAGGAAGATATCTGTTCTGAGGCGGATTCAGACGCCGCTGACCACTCCTATTTACCCCCCAAGGTGTTTGCTCTACCTTGGCATGATGATGTTAGTCATATCATGCATATGTTGCCTTGCAGTGCCTACTTTTGACATCATATATGTCATCTGCTTAGTTTAGACATGTTTTGTAATGCCACCTGTTTAGTTTCTATATCATATATGGGAATTATGCAGTCTCATGTCTTTTAGCCAGCCATAATATATGTGAAATGTGCAATGCCATCCTGTTTAACCAGGCATCATATATTTGAATGATATCTTGCCCATCCTTTTCTTCATTACATTTCCATTTGTCGACAATGATTGTACATTAAACTAATCTTCCTATGAATCAGCCATTTGGGTGGGAGATGGAAAAATCTGGAGTGAAAACAAGGCCTTCAGAGCAGACAGTGCTACCTGTCGAAGCAGATCTCTTGTTGGGTCCCGATAGCTCCTCAGAGATGGATTCAGAGACAGATGGCCAGTCCTATTCCCCCACTGAGGTGTATGCTCTAACTTGGCACGGTTATACTGCTCATATCATGCATACGGTGTCTTGCATTGCATAGTTTAGACATCATATACACAATATTCAACACCATGTTCTTAGTTCAGACATCATATCGAATGCCCTCTGTTTAGCATATAAATCACATATGTGAATTAAATGATGTGATCATGATTACTTAGATAACATGTAGGTGAATTATGTCATGCGATCCTGTTTAGTTATTCATCATATCTTTGAATTATGTTATGCTATGCTATCCAGTTTAGATAGACATCATATATGTGAAATTATGTCATGCTATCCGTTTTAGTTAAACAATATACATGTCAACTTTTTCATGCCCTCTTTTTTCCACACTATCTATTGCATCTGTCTCCCATACAATGTCTGTACATTCAACTATGTTTCCTGTTTATCAGTCATTTGAATTGGAGCACTAGTAGAAAAGGGGGCAACGGTCCAGGCCGGGTCAGCCCATTAGTCCCGGTTCAGTCCAGAACCGGGACCAATGGGGGCATTGGACCCGGTTTGTGAGCCCAGGGGGCCGACCAGGCCACGTTGGCCATTGGTCTGGGTTCATCTGGACCTTTTGGTCCCGATTGGTGGGACGAACCGGGACCAGTGGGCCTCGCGCCTGGCCCACCACCATTGGTCCCGGTTGGTGGCTTGAACCGGGACCAAAGGCTACCCTTTAGTCCCGGTTCATGCCACCAACCGGGACCAATGAGGTGCCTATATATACCCCCTCGCGTAAGAGCAGAGCACACTGCTATGTTTTTTTCTGGCCGAGGGGGAGAGGGCTTGGTGGTGCTCTAGCTCACCTCCTATGCACACAAGGTGTTCGATGGAATGCCCGAGTCACACTACTTAAGCTTTCTCCTCTCCAAGCTCGACCTCCAAGATCCATTTTCCTCAATATTTGTCTAGGTTTAGCGGTCCGTCACGCCCCGTCCCCGTCTTCACCGCCGTCGATAACCCGCGCCGAGCTCATCGCCGGCATCACCATGGTGAGCCTCTTGTTCTTATCTTCTTTTTGAAAGGAAAAACATTCTTACTTGTATGTTTACATAGATACTTGTATTATTTTCTTACTTTTATTATTGCATCTTATATAGTGCGATGGTTTTGGTATCCGCCCCTGTCGGCCCTCGTCCTGTCTATGATTCGGATGTGGTATATATATATATATTATCTTTATAACTATTGGTTCATTTATTGTTTATGAAAATTATGCCGACCAACATGACATAGATTTTATTTATGTAGGATGTATGTGAGTCGGAAATTCCAACCGACCCTATTGTCGAGAGGTTAAATTTAGTTGAAGAAGAAAACAATTTGTTGAAGGAAAAAATAAAAAAAATTGAGGAGGAGAAGATGATATTGGAGTTGCATGTTGCGGATGTCGTCGATGATCACAAGATCAAGATGGATGCAATGTGCTTGAAGATTAGAAAGATTAGAAAATATGCCATTCATATCGAGGCTTGGTATCATTATGCCGTTGGATCAATTGTTACCTTGGTTGCGATTATGATCGCATTTGTTTTCGCATTGAAATGTTTTACATAGTTTCAATGTATGGTTTAATTAATTAGATGCTCTGGAGAGCTATATGTTGTTAGATGAGAACTATGTATGTACTTTGGTTTTAATGTGATGATGAACTTCTATTAATTTGGACACTTAATTATATATAATGCATGCAGATGAACCGGCAATGGATGTACGGTGACAGACACACCTCCGAGTACATTAAGGGCGTGCATGAGTTTCTCGATGCGGCTGAGGCAAACAAGCAGAATGGTTTTATGTGTTGTCCATGCACTGAATGTGGGAATACGAGGTCTTACTCTAACCGGAAAATCCTTCACTCCCACCTGCTTTACAAGGGTTTCATGGCACACTATAATGTTTGGACGAGGCACGGATAAATAGGGGTTATGATGGAAGACAACGAAGAAGAAGAGTACAATGACAACTATGTGCCCCCTGAATACGGTGATGCTGCAACGGGATGAGCTGGTGAAGATCAAGAGGAACCAGACGATGTGCCCAATGATGCTGCAACGGGTGAAGCTGCTGAAGATCAAGAGGAACCAGACGATGTGCCGGATGATGATGATCACCGCCGGGTCATTGACGATGCAAGGACGCAATGCGAAAGTCAAAAGGAGAAGCTAAAGTTCGATCGCATGTTAGAGGATCACAAAAAAGGGTTGTACCCCAATTGCGAAGATGGCAACACAAAGCTTGGTACCATACTGGAATTGTTGCAGTGGAAGGCAGAGAATGTTGTGGCTGACAAAGGATTTGAGAAGCTACTGAAAATATTGAAGAAGAAGCTTCCAAAGGATAACGAATTGCCCGACAGTACATACGCAGCAAAGAAGGTCGTATGCCCTCTAGGATTGGAGGTGGAGAAGATACATGCATGCCCTAATGAATGCATCCTCAACCGCGGTGCATACGAGGATCTGAACGCATGCCCGGTATGCGGTGCATTGCGGTATAAGATCAGATGAGATGACCCTGGTGATGTTGACGGCGAGCCCCCCAGGAAGAGGGTTCCTGCGAAGGTGATGTGCTATGCTCCTATAATACCACGGTTGAAACGTTTGTTTAGAAACGAAGAGCATGCCAAGTTGATGTGATGGCACAGTGAGGACCAAAAGAAAGACGGGAAGTTGAGAGCACCCGCTGACGGGTCGCAGTGGAGAAAAATCGAGAGAAAGTACTGGGATGAGTTTGCAAAGGACCCAAGGAATGTATGGTTTGCTTTAAGCGTGGATGGCATTAATCCTTTCAGGGAGTAGAGCAGCAATCACAGCACCTGGCCTGTGACTCTATGTATGTATAACCTTCCTCCTTGGATGTGCATGAAGCGGAAGTTCATTATGATGCCAGTTCTCATCCTAGGCCCTAAGCAACCCGGAAATGACATTGATGTGTACCTAAGGCCATTAGTTGAAGAACTTTTACAGCTGTGGAATGGAAACGGTGTACGTACGTGGGATGAGCACAGACAGGAGGAATTTAACCTAAAGGCGTTGCTGTTCGTGACCATCAACGATTGGCCCGCTCTTAGTAACCTTTCAGGACAGACAAACAAAGGATACCACGCATGCACGCACTGTTTAGATGACACTGAAAGTATATACCTGGACAAATGCAGGAAGAATGTGTACCTGGGCCATCGTCGATTTCTTCTGACCAACCATCAATGTCGAAAGAAAGGCAAGCATTTCAAAGTCGAGGCAGATCACCGGAAGAAGCCCGCCATGCGTACCGGTGATCACGTACTTGCTATGGTCAATGATTTACACGTAATCTTTGGAAAGGGTCCCGGCAGACTAGCTGTTCCGAATGACGCTGAGGGACACGCACCCATGTGGAAGAAGAAATCTATATTTTGGGACCTACCCTACTGGAAAGACCTAGAGGTCCGCTCTTCAATCAACGTGATGCACGTGACGAAGAACCTTTGCGTGAACCTGCTAGGCTTCTTGGGCGTGTATGGGAAGACAAAAGATACACCTGAGGCACGGGAGGACCTGCAACGTTTGCACGAAAAAGACGGCATGCCTCCGAAGCAGTATAAAGGTCCTGCCAGCTACGCTCTTATGAAAGAAGAGAAAGAAATCTTCTTTGAATGCCTGCTCAGTATGAAGGTCACAACTGGCTTCTCGTGGAATGTAAAGGGAATAATAAATATGCCAGAGAAAAAGTTTCAGAACCTAAAGTCTCATGACTGCCACGTGATTATGACACAACTGCTTCCGGTTGCATTGAGGGGGCTCCTACCGGAAAACGTCCGATTAGCCATTGTGAAGCTATGTGCATTCCTTAATGCAATCTCTTAGAAGGTGATTGATCCAGAAATTGTACCAAGGCTAAGGAGTGATGTGGCGCAATGTCTTGTCAGTTTCGAGCTGGTGTTCCCACCATCCTTCTTCAATATCACGACGCACGTCCTAGTTCATCTAGTCGACGATATTGTCATCCTGGGGCCCGTATTTCTACACAATATGTTCCCCTTTGAGAGCTTCATGAGAGTCCTAAAGAAATATGTCCGTAATCGCGCTAGGCTAGAAGGAAGCATCTCCATGGGCCATCAAACAGAGGATGTTATCGGGTTTTGTGTTGACTTCATTCTTGACCTTAAGAAGATAGGTCTCCCTAAATCGCGGTATGAGGGGAGACTGACTGGAAAAGGCACTCTTGGAAGTGACTCAATAATATGTAGGGACGGATATTCTTGGTCTCAAGCACACTACACAGTTCTACAGAACTCTACCTTGGTGACCCCGTATGTCGATGAACACAAGAACAGTCTGCGCTCCAAACACCCGGAGCAGTGCCACGACTTGATTACATGTGAACACATCAGGACTTTCAGCAGTTGGTTGGAAACACGTCTCAGAGGTGACAACATTGTTTGTGATGAGCTGTACTTGTTGTCCAGCGGACCATCTTTGACTGTATTGACTTACAAAGGATACGAGATAAATGGGAATACATTTTACACGATCGCCCAAGATCAAAAGAGCACCAACCAAAATAGCGGTGTCTGCTTTGATGCAGCAACCGAGAGCGGAAAGGACACATATTATGGTTACATAGCGGACATATGGGAACTTCACTACGGACATGATTTTAAGGTCCCTTTGTTTAAGTGCAAATGGGTCAATCTGTCAGGCGGCGGGGTACAGGTAGACCCACAGTACGGAATGACAACAGTGGATCTGAAAAATCTTGGGTACACTGACGAACTGTTCGTCCTAGCCAATGATGTGGCACAGGTTATCTATGTGAAGGACATGTCTACCAAACAGAGAAAAAGAAAAGATAAGGAAGCGAATACATCATACGATGAGCCAAAGCGCCACATAGTTCTTTCAGGAAAAAGGGATATCCTGGGAGTGGAGGGCAAGACAGACATGTCTGAAGATTATGAAAAGTTTCATGAAATTCCTCCCTTCAATGTCAAGGCTGACCCAAGCATCCTGATAAACGATGGAGATTATCCATGGTTATGGCGCAATAAGAAAATGACACAAGCGAAGAAAAAGTGAAGACTTTCTCCCGCAACTATTATGATGATACCATGCCAACTTTGTAACAAACGAGTATGCTATGCCAACTTTTTCAGAGTTCATTTGAAAACTATGAATTAGGTCAAATTTTCTCTATAGGTGCATCTATGTTCATTTTTTTAGTAAAGTTAATCACAAACTTGTGATTCACACAAATTTCAAAGAATTCAAATTTTAACTATTCAAATTTGAAAACTAATGGCACTAACAGAAAGTTTATATTTTTTCTAAAACTAATGGCACTAACAGAAAGTTTATAATTTTGCTGACCTAAAAGCAAAAAGAATTAAAAAATAAAGCAAAAAACAAAACAAAATAAATAATACAGAAAACAAAACAAAAAAATTGAAAACAATAAAAATAGCAACAATAAGTATTTTGTTGTAGGTAGAAACAAAATAAAATAAATAAAGCAACAAAGAAAATAAAAAAACTAAAAAAGTGTTTTC
>NC_057812.1:609215410-609215808 GCF_018294505.1 Triticum aestivum
AAGTGTTTTCAAATTTGAAAACTAATGGCACTAACAGAAAGTTTATAATTTTTGTGACCTAAAAGAAAAAAGAAATCACTAAAAAACTATAAGTATTTTGTTCTAAGTAGAAATGAAAAAATAAATAGCAAAAAAGAAAAAAATTCCTATAATATTTGTTATGACTAAATAAAATTACCAAATTGAGCATAATGATAAAACACAGTAATATTAAATAGCAGGAAAAAGAATGACTCAAAAATCAATTTTTATAGTAAAGTTATTCATAAACTAGTGATTCACACAAATTTTAAAAAATTCAAATTTAAACTATTCAAATTTTAAAACTAATGGCACTAACAGAAAGTTTATAATTTTTGTGACCTAAAAGAAAAAAATCACTAAAAACTATAAGTATT
>NC_057812.1:609215818-609216808 GCF_018294505.1 Triticum aestivum
AATAGCAAAAAAGAAAAAAATTCCTATAATATTTGTTATGACTAACTAAAATTACGAAATTGAGTATAATGATAAAACACAGTAATATTAAATAGAAGGAAAAAGAATGACTCAAAAATCAATTTTTATAGTAAAGTTATTCATAAACTAGTGATTCACACAAATTTTAAAAAATTCAAATTTAAACTATTCAAATTTTAAAACTAATGGCACTAACAGAAAGTTTATAATTTTCATGACCTAAAAGAAAAAAATCACTAAAAAACTATAATATTTAGTTCTAAGTAGAAATGAAAAAACAAATAGTAAAAAAATGTCACCTACTGGGCCACCACGGCCTGAATACGACTAGAAGCCCATCCATGGGCCAGGATTCAGGCCCGCAGAAGGCCCAGCAGGCCCACAGGCATAGCGGTGTGAGATTAGGCCCAAAGGCCTGCAGTTCTGAGGAGTTCGATGGAGAGGGCGGGGCAGCGCTTATAAACAGGTGCGGCCGATCCTCAGCTAGCGAGGTGGGACTAAACATCCCACCACACCGCGGCTTTGGCAGGCGCAGGCCTTTGGTCCCGATTGATGGCGCCAACCGGGACTAAAGGGGGCATTGGTCACGGTTCGTGGCACAAACCGTGACCAATGCCCCCCTTTAGTCCGGTTGATGCCACCAACCAGGACCAAAGGCCGCCGCTTCCCGCCCTTTGGGCTGCTGAAAAGAGGCCTTTGGTCTCGGTTGGTGGCACCAACCGGGACTAAAGGTGGCATTAGTCCCGGTTGGTGCCACGAACCGGGACCAATGCTTCGTCTATATAACTAGCACTTGTGAAAATTTCCATTCAGTTCGTCTTCCCCGCCCGACACCGCCAGGCTGCCCCTCTGCGCCTCGCCGTCGCCATCGTTGCCCCTGCCTCCGACGCCGTCCCGCGCCGCCCAGACGCCGTCGCCACCCCGTGCCGCCCCGACTCCGTCGCCGCACGCCATCCCGCGCCGTCGCGG
>NC_057812.1:609216818-609221232 GCF_018294505.1 Triticum aestivum
GGGGGGGTCGATATACCCCCTCCCGATAACTTCAACACGAGGGGGGGTCGATATACCCCCTCCCCGATAATATTATTTTCCCATGTACGTATGTTGTGTCGATATAAACTCCTGATAACTTCAACACGAGGGGGGGTCGATGTATATACCCCCTCCCCGATAATATTATTTTCCCGCATGTACGTATGTCGTGTCGATATAAACTCCTGATAACTTCAACACGTGGGGTGGGGTCGATATACCCCCTCCCGATAACTTTAACACGTGGGGGGATCGATATACCCCCTCTCGATAACTTCAACATGAGGGGGGTCGAACATGAGAGGAAGAAGAGGATAAAAAAAGAAGAGGAAGAAGAAGAAGAAAAAGAGGAGAAGAAAGATTTCTTCTTCTCTTTTTTTCTTCTTCTTCCTGTTTTTTTATCGGGAATGAGGGTCGTCGAGGGTCAGGGTCGCCGAGCGGTAGAGGAAACCCTAAATAGCAAGTATCGTGGGTGTGAGATACATGTGGCCGTCGGTGTCGGACACTACATCCACGTCCCACAACTGACGTGGGTCAACGCCCGCGTCACTTGTGGGACATGGATGTACTGTCCGACACCGACGGCCACATGTATCTCACACCGACGATACTTGCTATTTAGGGTTTCCTCTTCTGCTCGGCGACCCTGGATGATGTAATTGTCTTTGCCGCTCGTGATGATACCATCCATCTGTTTTCTCTCAATGAGAAGGGTGAACTCGATGCTATCTCGCAAATTCCAGTCATTTGCGAATATCAAGACGTCTTTCCAGAAGAGCTTCCAGGAATGCCTCCGCACCGGCCAGTTGAATTCGTCATTGATCTTGAGCCTGGCATAGAACCTGTGTGCAAGCGTCCTTACAAGCTCGGACCTGAAGAGTTGAAGGAGCTGAAGAAGCAACTCGATATTCAAGAAAGAATGGGTCTCATCCGGCCTAGTTCTTCTCCATGGGGTTGTGGTGTTCTTTTTGTGAAGAGAAGGATGGAACGGACCGACTGTGTGTCGATTACCGTCCATTGAACAAGAAGACCATCAAGAACAAATACCCACTTCCCAACATCAATGAGCTGTTCGAACAACTCAAAGGTGCCCAAGTATTCTCCAAGCTTGATCTCTGTATGGGTTATCATCAGATTCAAATCCGTGAGCAAGATATTCCCAAGACGGCTTTAGGACAAGCTATGGTTCATATGAATACACTGTCATGTCTTTTGGCCTCGTCAACGCTCCTCTGACTTTCTCTCGCATGATGAACTTCATCTTCAACACCTACACCAATGACTTCATTTTGGTCTATCTCGACGACATTCTGGTTTTCTCGAAGAACAAGGAAGATCATGCCAAACACTTGCGTTTGGTACTCGATAAGCTCAGAGAACATCAGTTCTACGCCAAGTTCTCCTAGTGTGAATTTTGGCTCGATGAGGTTCTTTATCTTGGTCATATCATCTCTGCCAAGGGCATTGCCATGAATCCTGAGAAGGAGTCTGCAATTGTGAATTGGGAACCTCCTCAGAACGTGAAGCAACTCCATAGCTTCCCCAGTCTCGCAAGCTACTGTCGAAGATTCGTTGAAAACTTTTCTAAGATCGCGAAGCCTCTCTCAAATCTTCTCCAGAAGCACGTCAAGTACGTTTGGTCTCCGGAGTGTGACATTGCTTTCAACACTTTGAAAGAGAAATTGATCACTGCTCCAGTTCTGACTCCGCCTGATGAATCCAAACCGTACGAGGTCTTTTGTGATGCCTCTCTCCAAGGTCTTGGCGCAGTGTTGATGCAAGAGAAGAAAGTTGTTGCTTATACCTCTCGTCAATTGAAGCCTAATGAGAAGAACTACCCCAGTCATGATCTCGAGTTGGCGGCAGTTGTGCATGCTCTTTTGACTTGGAGACATCTCTTATTGGGAAGAAAAGAGGACATCTTTACTGATCACAAGAGTCTCAAGTACATCTTCACTCAGCCTAATCTCAACCTCAGGCAAACTCGATGGGTCGAAATGATTCAAGAGTATAATCCGAGTATCGAGTATACTCCAGGCAAGGCCAATGTGATTGCTGACACATTGAGCAGAAAGGCTTACTGCAACAGTCTGATTCTCAAGCCTTATCAACCCGAGCTTTGTGAAGCTTTCCGCAAACTTAATCTGCAAGTTGTTCCTCAAGGTTTCCTCGCCAACCTTCAAGTCTCTCCTACCTTAGAAGACCAGATTTGCCAAGCCCAGCTTCTTGATGCTATGGTGAAAAAGGTGAAGATTGGGATTGCCAAGAATCAACCCAAGTACAAGTGCTACCGCCTTGATGACAAGGATACTCTCTTCTTCGAGGATCGTATTGTTGTACCCAAAGGTGACCTCCGTAAAGTGATCGTGAACGAGGCTCACAATTCTCTCCTCTCCATCCACCCTGGGAGCACGAAGATGTATCAGGACCTCAAGCAGGCTTATTGGTGGACTCGAATGAAGTGCGAGATTGCTCAATTCGTGAATGAATGTGATGTCTGCAGAAGAGTGAAGGCAGAACACCAAAGACCAGCTGGTCTCATCCAACCTCTTGCCATTCCAGAATGGAAGTTTTACCACATTGAAATGGACTTCGTGACTGGGTTTCCAAAGTACAAGCGTGGCAATGATGCTATATTCGTTGTCATCGATAAACTCACTAAAGTGGCTCACTTTCTGCCTATCAAAGAGTCAATCACTGTAGCTCAATTGGCGGAACTCTATACCTCTCGAATTGTCTCTCTGCACGGTATTCCTCAAGTGATCTCTTTGGACCGTGGCAGCATCTTTACCTCCAAGTTTTGGGATTCTTTTCAGACGGCCATGGGCACCAACATTCGCTTTAGCACAGCTTTCCATCCTCAAACTAGTGGTCAAGTCGAGCGTGTCAATCAGATTCTTGAAGATATGCTCAGGGCTTGTGTGATCTCCTTCGGCATGAAGTGGGAGGATTGTCTTCCTTATGCTGAATTCTCCTACAACAACAGTTTTCAAGCAAGTTCGGGCAAGGCCCCATTTGAAATTCTATATGGCAGGAAGTGTCGTACCCCTCTCAATTGGTCTGAAACCGGTGAACGTCAGCTTTTGGGTAATGACTTAATCACAGAGGCAGAGGAAATGTGCAAAGTCATTCGAGATAACCTCAAAGCAGCCCAATCCCGTCAGAAGAGCTAATATGATAGTAAGCATCGTGATTTGGCTTTCGAGATCGGAGATCATATTTACCTCCGTGTCTCTCCTATGAAAGGTACTCGTCACTTCGGTATCAAAGGGAAGCTTTCCCCTAGATACATGGGACCTTTCAAGATTGTCAGCAAGAGAGGCGATCTCGCCTATCAACTCGAGCTTCCTTCAAACTTTCCAAATGTTCATGATGTGTTCCATGTCTCTCAGCTTCGAAAGTGCTTCAAGACTCCTGACTGCACTGTCAACTTCGAGGACATTGAGCTCCAAGAAGATCTCTCCTATCGTGAGCACCCCGTTGCTATTCTTGAAGAGATTGAACACAAGACTCGCAATAAGTCAATCAAATTCCTCAAAGTCAAGTGGTCACATCATTCCGACCTTGAAGCTACTTGGGAACGCGAGGATTACCTCCGTTCTGAGTACCCGGTGTTCTTTCAGTCCTAGATCTCGGGACGAGATCCTTTCGTAGTGGTGGAGTGTCGTAACACCCCGGATGTAACTTTCCCAATTTGTACTCCAACTCTTGTCGTTTCCGGCATTAAGTTATTTTATTTTCTCGGGTTCGGGTTTTTGTCTCCGTGTGTTGTTGTCATTGTCATGCATCTCATATCATGTCATCATGTGCATTGCATTTGCATACGTGTTCTTTTCATGCATTCGAGCATTTTCCCCGTTGTCCGTTTTGCATTCCGGCGCTCCGTTCTCCTCCGGTGGTCATTTCTAGCTTTCTTTCGTGTGTGGGGATTAAACATTTCCGGATTGGACCGAGACTTGCCAAGCGGCCTTGGTTTACTACTAGTAGACCGCCTGTCAAGTTTCGTATCATTTGGACTTCGTTTGATACTCCAACAATTAACCGAGGGACCGAAAAGGCCTCGTGTGTGTTGCAGCCCAACACCCCTCCAATTTGGCCCAAAACCCACCTAAAACTACTCCATCATCTAGAGCGTTCGATCACGATTGCGTGGCCGAAAACCGCAACTCATTTAGAATCTCCTAGCTCCCTCTATGCCTATATATACCTCCCCCATTTTCAAATCCGGATCTCTCCCCGTCCAACCCTAAAAAAACAGATCTCCACCGCCGTCGGACAAAACCCGCGCCGACAGACATTGTCCGCGCCGCCGCCCGCGCCTACCAGGAAGTGCCACGTGGCGGGCGCCGCCGCCCCCGCGCCACCGGCCCGGCAAGCCCGCGGGAGGCCCCCC
>NC_057812.1:609221602-609231334 GCF_018294505.1 Triticum aestivum
CGTCCAAGCTCGCCGCGGCCGCCCGCCGCCCCACATCGCCGACTCCGCCGGCTCCTTCTCCGGCGCGTGGCGGCACTCCACCTCCTTCTCCGCCGGCGTCGGCGCGCCCGAGCAGCTAGCCTCCTCCTTCTCCGCCTCATCAGCAAGGGCGGAAGAGACCTGCCGCCGCTCCGGCTGCTCCGGCGCGTCGTAGTCCTTCTCCTCCACCTCGTAAGCAAGTAAAGAAGACAACTGCTCCGTCTGCTCTGCCAGCGTCTAGCAGTATAGCCAGAGGCGGGAGGACATATAGATTCGGTCCTTCTCTGAAGACTCCAGAGAAGTTACCATACGAGAGGACCCCGGAGGAGAACGTCGAGATCGCGCAAGAAGAAGTGAGGAACTTCTTTGAAGGGGTGAAAGCAAAGAAACATCCACCTCCGGACAAGAAGGTAGATTCGGTGAAAGCGAGGCGCACTCTGGCTGCCCTGACAAAACCACCAAGTCTCCGCCGAAAGGAAACTATGAGCGCATTATTGGAAAGGAATTTGCTTAAGCGGAGCGGTCGGGAAGTACTGTCAGTGATCAAAGGCTGAAAGAACGACGAGCTGGGAAACAAATTGCCCAGCTCGGCGAACAAGCGAAGCAATCGTGCCCCCCGCTCAAGGTGCCTAGCAACATCGTCACTAATGATCCGAGGATGGTGCCCGGTTATAGCAATCTTGGAGATTACCTGCCCGATGATGTACATTATGATTTCATGGAGGTGCAGATACAAAGATACGAGTACGGGAAGCCTCTCGTCAAAGATGAAAGATCTCTATCAACGATGATGCGAAGATTGCATGATTGGTACTTGAAAATCTGCAGAGAGTCTGGGGGGAGGAGTACTTGTATGTGAGAGTTAAAAAGGAGCATGACCTCGTTGGAATTGATCTGTTGCCTGTTCCATTTGAGGAGTTCTTTCAGTTTTTCAATCAATTGGCCCTCGATAAAGCAACGGTCACCTGCTACTGTCTGTAAGTAGTACTACTTCTGTCATTAAGTCTCTCTATATAGCTCAGCTCTTTCATTGCATGTATTTATAATTATCATCACTATATTATGCAGATTGAAGATCATCGAATTGAAGAAAAGACAAATCGGTGATATCGGGTTCATTAACACAAATATCATAGATGCAACTAAGGTTAAATTTCATGCTGCAGATACCGAGGCCAACTTGCTACGATTGTTGGTAATAAATGAAAACAAAGATATAATACTCTTTCCTTACAACCTCAAGTGAGTGTTGCTGTCTTGTGCGTATTCGGTTTCCCTTATATATTAGTCAAGGTTATAGTAATGTAATTGATGAGTTATGCATGCGTGTGCAGTTTCCACTATATTCTCCTAGAGATTAAGCTTGAGCAGGGACTAGTAACCGTCTTAGACTCAAGACGAAAAGATCCCTAGGACTATGCGGACATGACTCAAATGCTCGAGAAGTAAGTTAAATCGTTCATTATCCACCATATCAGCAACTTTGTTCATTTCCTGATATATCAAGTAATTGTTTTCTTTGTCTGGCAGGGTTTGGAAAAAATTCACCAAGAAAGCTCTGGGACTCCCGAAGAAGCTGCAATTTAGACACCCGAAAGTAAGTACTATAGTAGCATGTTCCGCGCATCTCCTATTGACTCAAGCGCTAGTTTCATAAATACCATTTGGCATTCTTGCTTATCAGTTTGATTGACCTCTATTTCTTGTAAAGTGGTTGTGGCAGGAACAAGGGAATGCTTTCTATGGATACTACGTTTGCGAGTCCATCCGCCACACGACCTGTGAGCAGGGCTACTCTGACGAACAATATGAAGTGCATAAATAACAACATCCGCAATTTTATTTTATTACCATCATTTGTGTTGAGTTTCATTCATTCATATATATATATATGTATTGACCCCCTTCTTCAAATTAGATGTTTCGGAAGCGGGATGAACTCCTAGCACCAGCTCGCATGCGAGCAATTCAAGAGGAATTGGCGGCATTCTTTCTTGACCACGTGATCGCTGAAGACGGAGAATACTATGTGGACCATGAGTCCGTATGTTAGGATATTATATTTGTAAGAGATAATTATTGTATATATGTAGCCGGTAGTGTCGGATAGATATACGAGAACTTGTTGTTCGACCAATCTCTCGGAGAAGGAGAGGTGGTCGATATCACTTCTCTCTGTATGCATATATGTTCATGACAATCTTCTGTTTCCTTCGTTTGCTTACTAGCTAGCTAGCGTGTCTAGTCCTCTCTATACGTATGTATAGTACGTAGCGTCGACCAAGCACGGACATAAGAGAGGACACTTCTCTCTATTAATTATAGCTAGCTAACACAATATATGAAACACCTAAATTAACCCCCCAAAACCCCCAAACCCCCCCCCTTTCAAAAAAAACAAAACCCCAGCCACAGAAATGCTGACGCGTGGATGCCTATTGGTCCTGGTTGGTGCCACCAACCGGGACCAAAGGCCCTCCTGCCTGGGCTCCGCGCACAGGCCACGTGGAGGCCCATCTGTCCCGGTTCTGGATTGAACCGGGACTAAAGGGACAGGGCATTAGTACCGACCCTTTAGTCCCGGTTCAGGAACCGGGACAAAAGGCCCTTACGAATCGGGACAACAGGCCCTTTTTCTACTAGTGGAGCGGGTGATGCCAGTATCTAGCGGACTGAAAACACAGTCTTCAAATAAAACAGTGCTACCTCTTGGTGGAGATAGCAACCCGGTTGTACATGCACAAGAACCAGCCCTACCACACATAACCCAAACTCTCGCAGATTGTACCCCTACTGCGATGGACAGAGAACCAGCTTCACCCAATCTAACCCAAACCCCAGCCGATAGTAACCCAGTTCCTGTTGACACAGCACCATTTCCACCACAGAGCTCCCAAACAAGAGCAGTTAGTAAGGCAGATCCAGTGCCCAAAGGGCCAGTACTATCACGGCGATCCCCAACTCCACCAGTTAGTATGCCTATTCCTGTGGAGGAAGCACAACCAACTAGTCGTAGTTTAGCATCTATCACATTTGATGTTGTTAAATCGTATGTGTGTATCTTCCCATCTTGGAAATATTATACTGAAGATGAAGGAAAATACCAGTTGCAGGTGTTTGTCCAGGAGTTATGTGTAAGTAATGTTATTCATGGCAATTACTTTGCTTCGTCCCATACATCCTACCTCCATGATGGTTATAATACAACAAATTTTCCCATTTTTCTCTATAGAGAAGGAACGATTTGGAAACTCATGATGAGGTAACATGTGCTAATACCTCTGCTATCTTCAAGAATGCTTGGTGGCAGTATCGGAATTACCTGAAGAAAACGTACTTCACCGGCAAATAAACTCATCAAATTCCCTTACGTTCTCCTGAGACACATTTACTAGATGATGACTGGGAACGCCTTGTTCTGTACTGGTCCCGAACCAAGAATGTGGTAAGGTCTATGAGCTCATTTTCTATTTTAAGTATTATATTCTTGCGTCTTACTGTACTCTATTCATGTAGAACAAGTGCCTAAACCTGAACAACAATTGTTCTAATTTAAGATTCCATTGCTATCATAGTTCAAAAAAGCGCTAGGCGTTAATTGTGCGTTTTGCCACCGCCTAGGCGCGCTTAAGCGCTCGCTTAGGCTCGCCTTTTTAACTATGATTGCTTTACTCTTGTATCACTGTATTTACTCATACAAACTTATTTTTAAATTGAAGGATCCAATCGAAACTCCAATGGCACAGCAGGTATGTTCACGCATGTTTCTTTAACAGGTTTGCTCGTATCAATAGTTCTGTTGATTTCAATTTCAATTGTGTATACAATTGACTTTCATATCATGCACGTTACCAGCATCACAACAAAGCCAATAGTGTTGTTGTACATGTAGACCCATGGTACCCATCTGAAATCTTGTTGTGCCATGTAGTTTCCCACGCTTTGTATTCTTTCACTGCTACTTTGTCTTGAACTGATATGATTTGAACCGTGTCTCTATTTTGATTTGGCAAGACAATGTAGTGACCATAGGACATAGATATATGTTTGTTTGATGCTTTTATTATGTACTAGTACTTGGCAATAGAAGACTTGGTAGTTTAATCCTGTCCACCTTACTAATGAACTACTTCACCGAAATGAGTTTCATATACTAGTACATGCTAAACTTGTTATGTGCCTGCTTGTTTCTTCTTTTAGAATGCTGACAGAATATTGGGGAAGAGTGCCTTATTAAGAAATGGTAAAGGAAGTAATGCAGATAAGGTTCTGGATAGTGACACATCCTTGTTGGTCTCCAACAAAGCTGATAAAACAGCTAAGGAAGACTATCTTGAAGATAGCGAGACAACCCCAAAGTCTTGTCTTGGTTTAGTGTTCGAGTTACTGGCCACTACCGCTTGCACAAGCTATTCAAACTCACTGTCTGAATCTGTTTGGTTTCTTGAGTCTCAACTACAAGCTGAAAGACATCGATCAGCTATGCTGCAACAAGAAGCGGAAGGACTGCGGAAGTCCCTGGAGCATTCAGATGCATACTTTCTGGTGCAACAGCAAGCATTGGAGGATTTTAGCGCCAAACAGGACAAAGCTAATCAGCTTGCTAAGCTTATTGCCAGCATGGTGGATACCCAGGATAACATTTCTTGAGCTCTTCTGAAGTTGTTTCAGTTATGCTCTTGTTTTGCTGCCGCGTTTATTTGCACTGGTGGCCAATTTTGACGGTCAGTGTATGTAATGTGCTGCTTTGTTCCCTGTATTTGCACTGGTGGTGAACTTTGATGCCCAGTGGATGTAATATGTGTAATAGCGGTAATAGGCTAGCGTTAATTGCTTGCTTATTTATTTCCTTATTGTCTTGTTTAGTTGTTTGCTTGTAGTCACTGCAATTCTTTTTCTATTTTTTTCTAGTGGCCACAATAGCCTATTTTTGGTAACTAGGCCAAAATAATCATGGCAACACACGGACTATTGTAACCATGGGCCTCTTGCAGGCCGTATGATCCATGGGCCTTCGTCAGGCCGTAGGATCCATCGGCCTTCTATACGGGCCTTAGGGTCCATGGGCCTTCTATGGGCCGTAGGGTCTATGGGCCTTCTACGGGCCGTACGATCCATGGGCCTTCTATGGGTCGTACTATCCATGGGCCTCATACGGGCCGTAGGATCCATGGGCCTTCTACGGGGCGTATCATCATTTCACCAATCATGGGCCATACTATTTGTGCACCATAACGGGCCGTATTTGATAACTCTATGAAAACAGCCCAACGGGTTTTTTTACATGAAAACGGCCCAACGTATTAACGGTCCGCAAATGGGCCGACTGTAACGACAGGCTGAATTTGGCCCACAAGCAGAAAATGACAGTAACGGGCCGTATGTAACCGAATGCTGCAAATGAGCCCAAGAATCAATGGGCCCTGAGAAGGCCGAAAGATAACTTGGGCTGGAAACGGCCCAATGGAATAACGGGCTGTTAATGGGTATAAAGTGATACACTGTTCATTACGGGCCAGTTTCACCATGGGTCGTTAATGGGCCAAGAGTTACAAATGTCCTCATATGGGCCGAAAGAAGTCATGGGCCACACATGGGCCGGAAGTTAAAACGGGCTGAATCATATTGGACGGCCCAGATGACGCTACTGGGCCTAATTCGGATAGGGCGTAACGGGCCCTGGGTTAGTGGGCTGTAAATGGGCTATATGCGAACAGGCCGTTAACAGGCTTTCCGTGGGCCGGCCCGCCACCTTTTGACCAAGTCAAACGGGCCGGCCTTTTCACAGGAATGGGCCTCTGTTGGGTCATGCCACGTGTCGCCGTATCATAGGCGCCTTCGGTCCAATGAGCGGATGACATCTGTCCCAACGGTGAGCCGACACATGTTTCCTCCAGCTAATGATGATTTTACATGTGGAAAATCCCCATTGGTTGGGGCTGTTAACGGGTTATCGGATCCAAAACCCGACCCGATAGCTTAACGGCGTTCCGCTACGGTGGATGCCACGTGTCGGTCACCCTTGACGAAAGCACTTTTGTGACGCGTGATTTATCGTCATCGAAGTGGACACTTCCGTGATGATAATTTTGGTAATGTCATGGAACACTTCTGCGACAGCACAGGTATGACTATCTTGATTCTGTCATAAAATCGTCATGGATGTACATGCATGACAAAAAACGCGACCTACTGTGACAAACACGTATCATCAGGAAGTGTATTTTTTTGTAGTGTAGACCGGACTGAGTACTAGCAGGAGACAAGTTCGCCACGTAAGCTAGGAAGGTAGGGGGATGCAGCACCAGCTTGACCAAGTTTGGATTACAACCCAAATGCTACCACAGAAACATCAGGGGGGAAGATAGAGCCAGCTTTAGCATCCCAATCTAAGCACCCCCGGCCTCCATCCTTGCGACGCACGGTACACCTCATTTGCCACCTGCTCGACCCTAGTGCCACTGATAAAATGAAGTAATAATACAGTTAAAATAGGGCGAGTGTCCTATCTATCATTTCATTTCCAATGTAGATAAAGAAAGCGCTTCTCTTTGTTTGTATATGTTCCATCAACTAGTCCCATTGTTAATGTTTAAGCGTTTCTGCAAGCTGGGGTGCTTAATTTTAGCTGATCTTCACAAAATAGATATTGGAATGTCTCAAGGCCCCTCCTTGTACCACCGCTATACACTGATGTTCATCACTGCCAGAAGGTGTATCGGGGAGACTTGGGTCAATTTCCAATATGAGGCGTCATAGGGCCCATCTCACCCTCGCAGCATGGCATACTATGATACTATCGCAATATTTTATTCTATTTATTAATGTATGTTTCATCAACTAGTGCCACTATAATGTAATCATGCTTTTTCATTATCTGTGTAGACAGGGTTATTCAGTTGCATTTTGGTGGAATTGCACAAATGTATGGATGGAACCGGCATATATGCAGAGTGTGAGGTGTGCCAAGTAAAAATTACCGACACCAACCATGCTCCATGCACGCATTGGCATCCACCACCACTAGTGGGATGTGTGGCGCTCTCTGTGGACGGATCTTTCTCTGTAGCAAATCCTCTAACCAAATACTATTAGCTTATATTGGCAGTTTTCTAGGGAGTACTCTTTTCTGAAGAAGCACCAATCTATTTCTCTTTATTTTCTACAGTGTCACAACTTTGACCCAAAGGTCTAGAGCTATTTTAGGGTGATTGGCGTAGTACTCGGAGATTGATTGTAAGCATGATTTTCATTAGCTGTCACACTGATTGTAAGCATGAGCAATGGAAGATTAGGTTAGTGTGAAGCTTACCTTAAACCCTACCACCGATGTTTAAACGAGGCGAGCATCGAGGGAACCGTGGAGAACGGCAGGGAAGCGACGTCGCGCCATCTTGCTGTGGCAGAACGAATACTCCTGTGGCTCCGGCTGGCTCTGCACCCTCATGAACGGCACACCATACTCAATCAATTTGTTATCCTCTGGATGCTCGACCTTCGACCTATACGCCCACCACCTCCGCCTGACTTTCGCCTCGAGCGAATTTGTCTGCTCCATCGCCCAGAGGAGATACTCGATGAACTCAAAGGACTGTGGCGTACATCGCCGCCCTCATCACCGCTGTCTCGCTCTTTCACATACATTGCCACATGGCCCTCACCGTCCTCGAAATCTCCCACTCATTGTCAAACCAAGTAAGGATCTCATTCAACCTGGCTAACTTTGCCTGGTAACCACCGGCGTTCTGCCTGATTCGCTGCTGCATCCTCTCCATAGATGTCCTTCTGAGTGGTCCGGTGCTAGCTTTGGAAGATGGGAGGAGACGAGACAGTGGTTTTCGAATGGAGATGATGGAGAGGAGAGGGGGTGGTTTTGCAATGTAGGGGAGGGAGAGGCGAGGCGGTGGTTTTGGAATGGAGAGGAGAGGAGGTGGTTTTGCAATGGAGAAGAGGGAGAGGCGAGACAATGGTTTTGGAATGGAGATGATCACTACTGGAATCAGCTTCTTTGCCGTCCGCCATGGCGGACGACAAAGGCATGGATCACGGACGGCAAACGTCTTTGCCGTCCGCCAGCAAATGGCAAACTGTCCGTCTGAACACGTGCCAGCAAAGGCCTTCTTTGTCGTCCGCTTCCTAGAAACGGACGGCAAAGGATTTTGTCATCCGACATCCGAGGACAGCAGACGGCAACGACAATGGACGGCAGTGCGGTGGCATGAATGCTATTAGGGAGTTAACGACGCTCTTTGCCGTCAGCCAGCGCACGGCAAAGAGTCAAAGCTCTTTGCCGTCCGCTGACAGACGGCAAAGAGCTTAGCTAGGCAGTACTGGGGAGCTACCACGTGGCTAGTTATGACGTCTGCCAGCGGACGGCGAAGTGATTTGAATCTTTGTCGTCTTCCAGCAGACGGCAAAGTGACCAAATAGGCAACCAGTGTTTCCCAGGTTTTACAGGTAGCTGCCACGTGTACTATTTTCTGTCCGCTAGCAGACGGCAAAGAGGCTACATACCCCCTGTTTTTATTTGTATCCATTTAATTTCACAGGAATTCACACACAGATATACATATATATATTTTTTCACATGCACAGCAGACATATGATGTATCCAACACATAGCTCCATCCATGACAACATACATACATAATAAGAAACAGAGTTCCATCCATACATATTACAGTAACATCACAATGTTCATCCAACACATTGTTCCATGCATGCATCCATATAACAAAGTTCCACATTTTTTATCGATACGAATGAAAAAAAGAAAAGGGAAACAAGCACTCCATCCATGCAAGCTTCCATATAGTGAATTAAATCTGCAAAATGGGAAACAAGAAAGTTAGAAGAAGAAGACTAGAATCAGAAGAAGAAGAAGAAAATGAAGAAGAAGAATTAAGCATACTTAGGTAAAATGGAGCTAACCTAGCTAATTGTGGCATTTTTGAGTGAACTAAGCATATTATGACATTTTGATATAACTTAGAGCTAACTTCATTTTGGAGAAGAAGAAGAAAACTAGAAGAAGAAGACTAGAAGAAGAACTTCTTCTTCTTCTTTTCTTCTTCTTCTTCTTCATCTTTTTTTCTTCCTATTCCTTCTTTTCTTCCCCTTCCTGGATTTTCTTCATTTTATTATGTCATTTGTGGACTAAATAGGCTAAATTATGTCATAAATGGACTAAATAGGCTAAATAAGAAGAAAAATGACATTTTTGAGCTTACCTAGCTAATTATGCCATTTTTAACCTAACTAAGCATAATATGAGATATAACTTAGAGCTTACATCATTTTGGAGAAGAAGAAGAAGAAAACTAGAAGAAGAAGAAGAAGACTAGAAGAAGAAGAAGAAGACTAGAAGAAGAAGAAAACTTATTCTTCTTCTTCTTCTTTTCTTCTTAAACTTCTTCTTCTTCTTCTTTTCCTATTCCTTCTTTTCTTCCTCTTCCTTGATTTTCTTCATCTTATTATGTCATTTGTGGACTAAATAGGCTAAATTATGTCATAAATGGACTAAATAGGCTAAATAAGAAGAAAAATTCCATTTTTGAGCTTACCTAGCTAATTATGCCATTTTTGACCTAACTAAGCATAACTTAGAGCTAACTTCATTTTGGAGAAGAAGAAGAAAACTAGAAGAAGAAGAAGAAGAAAACTAGAAGAAGAAGAAGACTAGAAGAAGAACTTCTTCTTCTTCTTCTTCTTCTT
>NC_057812.1:609231751-609235647 GCF_018294505.1 Triticum aestivum
AGACTAAATAGGCTAAATAAGAAGAAAAATTCCATTTTTGAGCTTACCTAGCTAATTATGCCATTTTTGACCTAACTAAGCATAACTTAGAGCTAACTTCATTTTGGAGAAGAAGAAGAAAACTAGAAGAAGAAGAAAACTAGAAAAGAAGAAGAAGAAGAAGAAGAAGAAGGAAGAAGAAGACTAGAAGAAGAACTTCTTCTTCTTCTTCTTCTTCTTCTTCTTCTTTTCTTCCTATTCCTTCTTTTCTTCCTCTTCCTGGATTTTCTTCATTTTATTATGTCATTTGTGGACTAAATAGGCTAGATTATGTCATAAATGGACTAAATAGGCTAAATAAGAAGAAAAATGCCATTTTTGAGCTTACCTAGCTAATTATGCCATTTTTAACCTAACTAAGCATATTATGAGATATAACTTAGAGCTTACTTCATTTTGGAGAAGAAGAAGAAGAAAACTAGAATAAGAAGAAGAAGACCGGAAGAAGAAGAAGAAGACTAGAAGAAGACTAGAAGAAGAAGAAAACTTATTCTTCTTCTTCTTCTTTTCTTCTTAAACTTATTCTTCTTCTTCTTCTTCTTTTTTCCTATTCCTTCTTTTCTTCCTCTTCCTTGATTTTCTTCGTCTTATTATGTCATTTGTGGACTAAATAGGCTAAATTATGTCATAAATGGACTAAATTGGCTAAATAAGAAGAAAAATTCCATTTTTGAGCTTACCTAGCTAATTATGCCATTTTGACCTAACTAAGCATAACTTAGAGCTAACTTCATTTTGGAGAAGAAGAAGAAAACTAGAAGAAGAAGAAGATCTTCTTCTTCTTCTAGTCTTCTTCTTCTTCTCCTTGTTCTTTTCTTCCTATTCCTTCTTTCCTTCCTATTCCTTGATTTTCTTCATCTTATTATGTCATTTGTGGACTAAATAGGCTAAATTATGTCATAAATGGACTAAACACGCTAAATAAGAAGAAAAATATCGTTATGACGGAGGTGCAGGAATGGTCGGGGCTGTGCCAATGCCAGACGGAGGTGAAGGACCGATCGGGGTTCCGGCATTGGCAGAAGGAGTGGTCGATGTTTGTCGGGAGCCATGCTGCACCAAAGATCAGTTCCAATAATGTCTCGTTAGCAAGTTCGCAAACAGAAATGTGAATACTAGTAAGCAACGACCATTCAAATCAAACTCACTATGTTCGCCGGAGCAATCTGGGGCATCGGCGGAGGGGCCTGACCGTTTTTCTCGCACATGGTCTGCATATTTGGTTGTCACGAGTCAGTCATATTAGATAGTAATGCGAACATTACGTGCAAGATTGGGCTAATATGCATGAGAAACGTACCACGATGAGCTCGTATAGGGCCCGGTTAGCGATGTTGTTCCGATTCCTCTCCTCCTCCAACAGCTTAGCCGTCTTCTCCTCCATCTCCTTTTTTGCCTCCCTTTTTTCCTCCTCCACAAGTTCCTTCGTCTTCAATCTCTCTTTCTCAACAATAGCCTGCAACACACCACTCCTCGTTAGCATTGTAATCATCGCCGGACGCACACACAATGTAATGGAGGAAAGGTGAGAGAGTCCGTATAACTAACCGCCATGGCAATCTCCGCGGGCCATGCACGAGGCGTTATCTCAGGATTAGAGCTACTCAGGCGCTTCTTGATCTGTGGGGGAGTCTTAGGACAACATATCAGTCCATCACCAATGGCTTGAGAGCCATGGGACCTCCCGCCACCAGATATCATCACCAGCTCTGTATCAAAAGGATCCTGGCTCCGGTTAAAGTCCTCCCCTTTCCTCGCCTTCCCCTCGTCTATGTACCTCACAAGCTTGTGGTGGGAGGCCTTGTTGGTGAAGCTCTCTGGATCATCTAGGTCAGACTCCATGAATGGCTTGGCCTTCTTGTAAGGGGCCATATGGGCCATGCCATAGAGGTCGAACACACCTGGCACAGGCTTCTGGTGGTGGTGCGCCTGAGAGAGAGGAACAAAATATTAGTTAAGGGCTCAAGCTAGCATGAAGAATGATATTGCTATGTAAATAGGTCATTTTGGAGCTAACTAGCTAAGATTAGTTTAGGTCGTTATTGAGCTATCGAAGGTAGTTATGCCATTTTTTAAATGACTAAAGCATATAAGTCATTTTATAGAGCTATCTAAGGTTATTATGTCATTTTAGGGCTAAATATGTCATAAATGAACTATCTAGCATGAAGAATGAATTGCATGAATCATGTAGCAAACCACATACCCAGTTATCCCCGTACTCAAACTGTTTGGAGCTCCCTTGATGGTGTGGCACACCTTCCGCTTGGTCGCGCTTATCCTTGGCCCTTTGGTGTTCGACTTTCCATTGGGCAGAGCACCACGCATCCACCAACGCCTCCCAACAATCCATCTTATCCACACACCATCTCGGGGGCACCTAAGTGAGTCAAGAGAAATTTCAGCGCTACGCCTACGAATCAAATCAAGAAAACTAAGTTCAAGGCCTTAAGAATTACCTACATGTACTTCTCCTTACTCAAAAACTTGCCGCGACACTTCTGCTTGCCCCTCTTAATACCCTTTGAGGCGTAGTAGTCTCGAACGTTCTGCACCCGAGCCTCGTACCTTAAGTTCTGAAGTAGGCGCTTGCACTCGTTTTCGACAACCATACACGCGGCCTCCTGCTCTCCCTCTGAAACCCTATAGAAGGTCTGCAATCAAACAAGACAACACTGATTAGTACAATCACTAGATAGTGTTGATTTTTAATTCCGTAAAGGAGAAATTACCCAAAACCGATGGAACACAATGTCGGCCACCGTCTTGCACAAGAAACCGTTGACCCTCTCCTCCGGCGGGGCCGGGGCAGCCGAGTACAGCTCCCAGGTCAGTGCTAGTTGTGGAACCTGACCCTCACCGGGAAACGTGACCCACCCAGGGAAGTGGTGCCGGCAAAGCACACCAAGGACCTGGTTGGGCCTACGGGAACCACGGGGGCGTACCCAGCCCCTGCAGTATGACAAGGCCAACACATTAGATGTTAATTTGAAGGAACATGAAGGCAAAAGGTTAAAAAATAGTAAATGCACTTACTTCAACCCTTTAGGCGCAATCAACCACCTCTGGTCGGGGGTCGTCGGCACGGGCGGGAGCTTTGTAGTGCCACGCTTGTAGAACTTCTTGCCCTTCTCAACCAGCTCATCGTAGCTGTAGCTATCATCTGAAAAGGTGTCCTCGCTACCATCCTCCGAGCCACTAGCCTCCGGAGTCTCGTGGGCCGAAGACCCTGTGACCGGAGTCTTCTGGGACGAAGACCCCATGAACGGAGTCTTATGAGACAAAGACTCTGGGACTGGACTCACGTGGGTTGAAGGATCGGCGACCTGAGTCTGGTTGGGGGAAGGATCAGCGATCGGAGGCTCATGGACCAGAGTCCGAGATGGGTCCACATCAGACGGAGCACTCCTGTGGTCGGGTGAATCAGCTGAGGGTGGCGGCGAGGAAGGCGTAACAGCCTTCCTACCTCTCCCGCTGCAACGTCCACCTCTAGCAGGCTTCTTCGTCCTCCCCCGACCTCTCCCAGCTGAAGAAGAAGCACCCACCGCAGTTTTCTGCATACTGTCTAGCAGCGCTCTCCGAAGGGGCTGGGCTGGAATAATGGAACCACCCCTCCCAGTAGCACTCGCAGGAGGATCGGGACGCTCTGGACCCTTGCCCACCATCCTGTCAACACCTGCAATGACAAAAAGTAAACGAAATTAGTACAACATAAAAAATTTGGATACCTGACATGAACATAATAATATGTATATAGTTCAAGTGTATCATAATCATGACCATAATAAAAATGCACCCGATCAACACAAATATATATGGGGTCAGGGTGTGGTGTCAGGGTGTCAGGGTCGGGGTCG
>NC_057812.1:609235968-609236499 GCF_018294505.1 Triticum aestivum
TTCTTCTTCTTTCACCTCCTCCTCCTCCTCCTCCTCCTCTTCTTCTTCTTCTTCTTCTTCTTCTTCTTCTTCTTCTCCTTTTTCTTCTTCTTCTTCTTTTCTTCTTTCTTCTTCTCCCTCCTCCTGTTCCTCCCTCCTCCTTCTACTTCTTCTTCTAAACTAAAACTAAAACTAATCTAAAATAAACTAAAACTAAAACTAATCTAAAATAAACTTAAACTAAAACTAATCTAAAATAAACTAAACTAAAACTAAAACTAAACTAAAACTAAAACTAAAACAGAAACTAAACTAAAATAAACAAAAAGAAACTAATTAAACAAAAAAAAGGGGGAGAGGAGCTCACTTGGTGGAGGGGGAGGCCGGACGGCTGCGGCGGCCGCTGGAGGAGGCGGCGACCCGGTGGAGGGGGAGGCCGGACGGCCGCGGCGGGACGAGGCGGGGATAGCCGCGGCGCGGCTTCCCGGCGTGAAAGAGGCGGCGGGGTCGCGGTGGAGGTCGTGGAGGGATGCAGGGCGGCGGGGCGGCTGG
>NC_057812.1:609236829-609285265 GCF_018294505.1 Triticum aestivum
GACGGAGGGGAGGGGGCGGGGCGACATGGAAGGGGCGGCAGGGTGCAGTGGAGGTCGGGGGCTGCAGGGGAGGGGTGCGGGGCAGACGGGGTCGGCGGCGGCGCGGGTGTGGGTGGGGATGAATGAGAGAGTGGAGAGAAGAGAGGGGGTGGGACGGCAGTTAATGTACCCGCCTCTTTGCCGTCCACCAACGGTCGGCAAAGATTCTTTGCCTTCCGCTTGCAGACGGCAAAGAGGTGGGGACGGTGGGCTTTAGTTGGCTAAACAATAACAGGACCCACCCACCTCTTTGCCGTCTGCTAGCAGACATCAAAGATTCGTTGCCGTCAGCCAGCGGACGGCAAAGAACGGGCTGATGGCAAGACTTCGTTTGCCATCAGCCACATCTTTGTCGTCCGTTTTCTTGTGGCCGACGAAAAAGACCTTCTTTGCCATCATTAAGTGGACAGCAAAGAATGGGCAGATGGCAAAGAAGCTGATTCCAGTAGTGGATGGAGAGGAGAGGAGGTGGTTTTTCAATGCAGAAGAGGGATAGGAGCGTGCGGCAGCGATTTAGGATTGGACGGGAGGGCCGGCACACTGTGACTGGATCAAAATCAAAACCAATTTACCCTTTAATTAAGAAAGCGACCCCACATTAACTAGTCTCCCTTTTATTCTGGGTCATAATTGACCATGATTTTCACAAATAAAATATATGTTATACGTTGCAGAAATAATATAATTAGAGAGTACATTCAGATATGAACCAAACGATACAATTTTTGGGGACATGCATTCACATTTTGCTTGTCAAATACAGTACATGGTCAAACTTTGACCCAAAATACGCAAAACAAAAAAATACTTCCAAGACCAGCGCCGCTCCTCTCCTCTTAAACCACCGCTACTCCTCTCCTATTCTAATCTAAATCCATCGCCGCTCCTCTCCTCTTCAATTTCAAAACCACCGCCCCTCCTCTCCTGTTCCAATCCAAAACCAGTGTCTCTCCTCTCCCGTTCTAATCCAAAACCAGCGCTGCTCCACTCCTCTTCCATTCAAAAACCACCGCCGGTGAGTGAAGGTGTTGTGGAGAAGTAGATTGATGGAGTAGTACAACCGATACGTGAGGATCGCAGACGGCGACCCTGTGAAGCTAGCTAGGATGTTGGAGATACAGTCTTGGTTTGACAACAAGGACCAACTAGCGGCGACGGCACCATCCATGGCCAAATATCTGCAATAGAGTGAAAAGGCGGTGATACTCCCGAAGAACTTAAAAAACTGTAGTTTTATAGGAGTATAAAAGTGTAGACAATGTGATTCTTAGAGAAGAAACTGCAAGTTTCAGTTTCAGATAAGAAACTGCAAGTTCAGTTCCAGATAAGAAACTGCAACTTTCAGAGGCAGAGCATTTATATTAACACGACCTTTTCAAACAGGGATAACATCATGTTCGAAGTTTTATTCATGGTCGAAAATGGAACTACCAGCCAGTTAACATCATGTTGATCAACATTCATGCATAGCACATCTTCATATGATGCACAGTCAAAAAGATATGCTATTTTCAAAATGCCCACACAATGTCGAGTGTGCAAAAAACAGAGAAAACGAGGGACAAAGTTTTGGTAAGTGTTGGACGTGGTGTGCGTAGATGACAATGGGGACCCACAAGTCAATAATGGAAGAGGCAAAAAAATTGGAGATATTTTCCCTGCATCAGGTGGAATCGAACCCGGGCGGAACAACTATCGGTAGTGTCACTTGGCCACTGGGCTAGTTCAGTACTTTCGTTACAAATAAGGCACTGTCTCAAGTGGTCCGGTCTCCTCCTGCACCTTTGTGCGCTCGCCGCGGCGCCGCTTTTTGCCGTTGTGAACATGCTAAACAAACGAGAGGAATCCAGAGAGTACTGTATGTGGAGAGGCGGATAGTCGGGACCCACCAGGTCTATGGCCGTATGCAAGCAAGTGCCTCATTGATAAAATACTTCCTACTAATGCTATACTGACGTTGGGGCACACGGGTTTCTCAACATAGTTACAGTTTTTTTAGGTGCTTCAATGTAGTTACTAAAGGAGATAAATTCACAACGAAGCCGGGGAGCTAGCAGGTATCATTTATTATCACTGGGGCAGCAAGTATCGGTTGGGTTGTGGGCTGCCCCGTCTAGGCTGTATTTTTTAACATGCGCAGCCCATGACATGTCGGTTTGTATTTTCTTGAGGGCCGTCATGTATCAACCGGCCTATGGACCTCCCATCTGAGGTTTTATTTTTCCTGAAACATCGGCAACCCAATTTATGTATTTTTTTTGAAGAAAACGCACATGTCTATTCTATTTTTTGAAGGAAATATGCCCTAGAGGCAATAATAAAGTTGTTATTTATATTTCCTTATATCATGATAAATGTTTATTATTCATGCTAAATTGTATTAACCGGAAACTTAGTACATGTGTGAATACATAGACAAACAGAGTGTCCCTGGTATGACTCTACTTGACTAGCTCGTTAATCATAGATGGTTAAGTTTCCTAGCCATGGACATGTGTTGTCATTTGATGAACAGGATCACATCATTAGAGAATGATGTGATGGACTAGACCCATCCGTTAGCTTAGCACTATGATCGTTTAGTTTATTGCTATTGCTTTCTTCATGACTTACACATGTTCCTATGACTATGAGATTATGCAACTCCCGAATACCGGAGGAACACTTAGTGTGCTATCAAACGTCACAACATAACTGGGTGATTATAAAGATGCTCTACAGGTGTCACTGATGGTGTTTGTTGAGTTGGTATAGATCGAGATTAGGATTTGTCACTCCGATTGTCGGAGAGGTATCTCTGGGCCCTCTCGGTAATGCACATCACTATAAGCCTTGCATGCAATGTGACTAATGAGTTATTTATGGTATGTTACATTACGGAATGATTAAAGAGACTTGCCGGTAATGAGATTGAACTCGGTATGATGATACCGATGATCGAATCTCGGGCAAGTAACATACCGATGACAAAGGGAACAACATATGTTGTTATGCGGTTTGACCGATAAAGATCTTCATAGAATATGTAGGAACCAATATGAGCATCCAGGTTCCGCCATTAGTTATTGACCAGAGATGAGTCTCGATCATGTCTACATAGTTCTTGAACCCGTAGGGTCCGCACACTTAACGTTCGATGATGATCGGTATTATGAGTTTATGTATTTTGATGTACCGAAGGTAGTTCGAAGTCCCGGATGTGATCACGGATATGACGAGGATGGTCGATACATGAAGATTGATATATTGGAAGGTTATGTTTGGACACTAGAATGGTTTCGGATGTGTTTGGGCATATACCGGAGTACCAGGGGGTTACCGGAACCCCTTGGGGGCTTAATGGGCCTACATGGGCTTTAGTGCAAGAGAGAGGAAGCGACCAAGAGGTGGGGGCGCGCCCCCAAGCCCAATACGAATTGGGATGGGGGTCGGCCCTCCTTTCCTTCTTCTCCTCTTCCCCTTCCTTCCCCCTCCTATTAGGACTAGGAAAGGGAGAAAACCTACTCCTAGTAGGAGTAGGAATCCCCCCTTGGGGCGCACCATGAGGGCCGGCCGGACCCTTTCTCCCCTCCTTTATATACAGGTGAGGGGGCACCCCATAGACACACAAGTTGATTTCTTAGACGTGTGCGGTGCCCCCTCCATAGTTTCCCACCTCGGTCATATTGTCGTAGTGCTTAGGTGAAGCCCTGCGTCGGTAACTTCATCATCACCATCACCACGCCGTCGTGCTGATGAAACTCTCCCTCGGCCTCAGCTGGATCTAGAGACCGAGGGACGTCACCGAGCTGAGCATGTGTAGATTGCGGAGGTGCCATGTGTTTGGTACTTGATCTGTTGGATCGCGAAGATGTTCGACTACATCAACTGCGTTACTAAACGCTTCCTCTTTCAGTCTATGAGGGTACGTGGGCACACTCTCCCCGCTCGTTGCTATGCTTCTCCTAGATAGATCTTGCTTGATCGTAGGATTTTTTTAAATACTATGTTCCCCAACAGTGGCATCCGAGCCAGGTCTATGCGTAGATGTTATATGCACGAGTAGAACACAAAGGAGTTGTGGGTGTGGGTATATACCTATTGCTTGCCGTCACTAGTTGTTTCTTGATTCGGCGGTATTGTTGGATGAAGCGGCCCGGACCGACATTACATGACCGCATTCATGAGACTGGTTCTACCGACGTGCTTTGTACACAGGTGGCTAGCGGGTGTCAGTTTCTCCAACTTTAGTTGTATCGGATTCACTGAATAGGGTTCTTTCTGAAGATCAAAAAGCAATCACTATACCGTGTTGTGGTTTTTGATGCATAGGTAAGAATGGTTCTTGCTAAGCCCGTAGCAGCCACGTAAAACTTGCAACAACAAAGTAGAGGACGTCTAACTTGTTTTTGCAGGGCATGTTGTGATGTGATATGGTCAACACGTTATTATATAAATTGTTGTATGAGATGATCATGTTTTGTAACACAGTTATCGACAACTAGCAGGAGCCATATGGTTGTCGCTTTATTGTATGAAATGTAATCTCAATGTAATTGCTTTACTTTATCACTAAGCGGTAGCGATAGTCGTAGAAGCAATAGTTGGCGAGATGACAACGATGCTACAATGGAGATCAAGGTGTCAAGCCGGTGACAATGGTGATCATGACAGTGCTTTGGAGATGGAGATCAAAGGCACAAGATGATGATGGCCATATCATATCACTTATATTGATTGCATGTGATGTTTATCCTTTATGCATCTTATTTTGCTTAGTACGGTGGTAGCATTATAAGATGATCTCTCACTAAATTTCAAGGTATAAGTGTTCTCCCTGCTTATGAAACGTTGCTACAGTTCGTCGTGCCGAGACACTACATGATGATTGGGTGTGATAAGCTCTACGTTCACATACAACGGGTGCAAGCCAGTTTTGCAAAAGCAGAATACTCTAGTTAAACTTGACGAGCCTAGCATATGCATATATGGCCTCGGAACACTCAGACCGAAAGGTCGAGCGTGAATCATATAGTAGATATGATCAACATAGTGATGTTCACCATTGAAAACTACTCCAACTCACGTGATGATCGGACATGGTTTAGTTGATGTGGATCATGTGATCACTTAGATGATTAGAGGGATGTCTATCTAAGTGGGAGTTCTTAAATAATATGATTAATTGAACTTTAATTTACCATGAACTTAGTACTTGATAGTATTTTGCATATCTATGTTGTAGATCAATAGCTCGCGTATAGCTCCCTATTTTATTTGTTGATATGTTCCTAGAGAAAAATAAGTTGAAAGATGATAGTAGCAATTATGCGGACTAGGTCCGTGATCTTAGGATTATCCTCATTGTTGCACAAAAGAATTATGTCCTTGATGCACTGCTAGGTGACGGACCTATTGCAGGAGCAGATGCAGATGTTATGAATGTTTGGCAAAGCTTGGTGTGATGACTACTAGATAGTTTAGTGCACCATGCTTTACGGCTTAGAACCGGTACTTCAAAACGTTTTGAACACCACGGAACATATGAGATGTCCCAAGAGCTGAAATTTGTATTTCAGACTCATGCCCGAGTTGAGAGGTATGAGACCTCTAACAAATACTTTACCTACAAGATGGAGGAGAATAGCTCAACCAGTGAGCATGTGCTCAGAATGTCTGAGCACTACAATCACTTGAATCAAGTGGGAGTTAATCTTCCATATAAGATAGTGATTGACAGAGTTCTCTAGTCACAATCACCAAGTTACTAGAACTTCGTGATGAACTATAATATGCAAGGGGTGACGAAAACGATTCCCCGAGTTCTTCGCGATGCTGAAATTAGCGAAGGTAGAAATCAAGAAAAGCATCAAGTGTTGATGGTTGACAAGACCACTAGTTTCAAGTAAAAGGGCAAGGGAAAGAAAGGGAACTTCAGGAAGAATGGTGCTACCTCTTGAGCATGCATTGGTTTTCCCTTGAAGAGGAAAGGGTGATGCAGCAAAGCAGCGTAAGTATTTCCCTTAGTTTTTGAGAACCAAGGTATCAATCCAGTAGGAGACCACGCGCGAGTCACCTCATACCTACACAAACAAATAAGAACCTCACAACCAACGCGATAAAGGGGCTGTCAATCCCTTTATGGACACTTGCAAGAGTAAGATCTGATTGAGATAATAATAATAAGATAAATATTTTTGGTATTTTTATGATGTAGATTGAAAGTAAAGATTGCAAAATAAAATAGATTGGAAACTTGTATGATGGAGAATAGACCCGGGGGCCATAGGTTTCACTAGTGGCTTCTCTCAAGATAGCATAAGTATTACGGAGGGTGAATAAATTATTGTCGAGCAATTGCTAGAAAAGCGAATAATTATGAGAATATCTAGGCATGATCTTGTATATAGGCATCACGTCCGTGACATGTAGACCGACTCCTGCCTGCATCTACTACTATTACTCCACACACCGACCGCTATCCAGCATGCATCTAGAGTATTAAGTTCATAAGAACGGAGTAACACTTTAAGCAAGATGACATGATGTAGAGGGCTAAACTCATGCAATATTATATAAAACCCATCTTTTTATCCTCGATGGCAACAAAACAATACGTGTCATTTCCCTTTCTTTCACTTGGATCGAGCACCGCAAGATTGAACCCAAAGATAAGCACTTCTCCCATTGCAAGAAAGATCAATCTAGTAGGCCAAACCAAACTGATAATTCGAAGAGACTTGCAAAGATAACCAATCATACATAAAAGAATTCGGAGAAGATTCAAATATTGTTCATAGATAGTCTTGATCATAAACCCACAATTCATCGGATCTCAACAAACACACCGCAAAAGAAGATTAAATCGAATAGATCTCCAAGAGAATCGGGGAGAACTTTGTATTGAGATCCAAAGAGAGAGAAGAAGCCATCTAGCTAATAACTATGGACCCGAAGGTCTGAGGTAAACTACTCACACATCATCGGAGGGGCCATGGAGTTGATGTAGAGTGCCTCCGTGATCAATGCCCCCTCCGACGGAGCTCCGGAAAAGGCCCCAAGATGGGATCTCTTGGGTACAGAAGGTTGCGGCGGTGGAAATAGGGTTTCGTGGTGCTCCTGGATGTTTTCAGGGTACATAGGTATATATAGGAGGAAGAAGTAGGTCGGTGGAGTCACAAGGGGCCCACGAGGGGGGAGGGCGCGCCCAGGGGGTAGGTGCTCCCCCTGCCTCGTGGCCACCTCGTTGGTTTCTTGACGTCCACTCCAAGTCCACTGGATCATGTTTGTTCCAAAAATCACGCTCCCGAAGGTTTCATTCCATTTGGACTCCATTTGATATTCTTTTTTTGCCAAACACTGAAATAGGCAAAAAAACAGCAATTTGGGTTGGGCCTCCGGTTAATAGGTTAGTCCCAAAAATAATATATAAGTGTATAAATAAGCCCATTAAACATCCAAAACAGAATATATAATAGCATGGAACAATCAAAAATTATATATACGTTGGAGACGTATCAAGCATCCCCAACCTTAATTCCTTCTCGTCCTTGAGTAGCTAAATGATAAAAATAGAATTTTTGATGTGGAATTGTAACACCCACGATGCGGCTATATCTCGCACGTGTCGGAGCACGACTTAGAGGCATAACCGCATTGTAGGCATGTCGCAAGAGGGGTATCTTTACACATCCCATGTACTGAATAAGAAAGAGGTACAGAGTTGGCTTACAATCGCCACTTCACACAATACATAAATATAGCATTACATCATCTAGAATACAATCAAGGTCCGACTACGGAACCAAAATAAAGACAACCCCAAATGCATAAGATCCCCGATCGCCCCAACTGGTCTCCACCACTGATCGTCTGGAAAGGAAACGTAGTAACGTCCTGAATCCTCGTCGAACTCCCACTTGAGTTCAGTGGCATCCCCTAGAATGGCATCATTGGCACCTGCATCTGGTTTTGGAAGTAATTTGTGAGTCACGGGGACTCAGCAATCTCACACCCTCGCGATCAAGACTATTTAAGCTTATAGGTAGGGAAAAGGTAGTGAGGTGGAGCTGCAGCAAGCACTAGCATATATGGTGGCTAACATAAGCAAATGAGATCGAGAAGAGGAGCAAAGCACGGTCGATAAACTATGATCAAGAAGTAATCCTAGAACTACTTACGTTCAAGCATAACACAAGACCGTGTTCTCTTCCCGGACTCCGCCAAAAATAGACCATCACGGCTACACACGCGGTTGATGCATTTTAATTAAGTTAAGTGTGAAGTTCTCTACAACCGGATATTAACAAATACCCATATGCCCATAACCGCGGGCACGTCTTTCGAAAGTTCAAACCCTGCAGGGGTGTCCCAACTTAGCCCATCACAAGCTCTCACGGTCAACGAAGGATATTCCTTCTCCCAGGACGACCCGATCAGACTCGGAATCCCGGTTACAAGACATTTCGACAATGGTAAAACAAGACCAGCAAAGCTGCCCGATGTGACGACAAATCCTGATAGTAGTCGCACGTATCTCGTTCTCAGGGCACACCCGATGAGCACTCCGTAAAACTAAAACCAAACCTCGAGTTTCCCCGAGGGGGCGCCGCAAAGGACTCTAGTTTGGACCAACACTCAGAGGAGCACTGGCCCGGGGGTTTAAAATAAAGATGACCCTTGAGTCCGCGGAACCCAAGGGAAAAAGGCTTAGGGGGCAAATGGTAAAACCAAGGTTGGGCCTTGATGGAGGAGTTTTATTCAAGGCGAACTGTCAAGGGGTTCCCATTATAACCCAACCGCGTAAGGAACGCAAAATCAAGGAACATAACACCGGTATGACAGAAACTAGGGCGACAAGAGTGGAACAACACCAGGCATAAGGCCGAGCCTTCCACCCTTTACCAAGTATATAGGTGCATTAAAGTAAACAAGATATAATAATGATATACCAACAATAAACATGTTCCAACAAGGAACAAATTCCATCTTCACCTGCAACTAGCAACGCTATAAGAGGGGCTGAGCAAAGCGGCAACATAGCCAAACAACGGTTTGCTAGGACAAGGTGGGTTAGAGGTTTGACATGGCAATATGGGAGGCATGATATAGCAAGTGGTAGGTATTGCGGCATAGGCATAGCAATAGAGCGAGCAACTAGCAAGCAAAGATAGAAGTGATTTCGAGGGTATGGTCATCTTGCCTGCAAAGTTCTCCGAGTTGACGTAAGCTTGATCCTCGTAAGCGTACTCAACGGGTTCCTTAATACTGAACTCGTCTCCCGGCTCTACCCAAAGCAAGAACACAAGCAAAGGGAACCACAGTCAACCACGGTGCAATGCGCAAGCAACATGACGCAAAACATGGCAGGATATGCGGGATGTAAAATGCAATGCATATGCGTGCTCTGGAAGGAAAAGATTGAACCAGGCCTCAACTTATAAAACCAAGAGTGCCGTTGGAAATATGAGTTGATTTCGGTCGAAATCGATATAAAGATCACCAGAATCGAAAGCACGGTTTGCAAATGGCAAGCAAAACAATAATGGCCCAATTCTGCGATTAACAGCACGATGCCATCTAGAATGCAACAAGAAACTAAGCTACTGCACTCCAACATAGCAACAAAGCACATGGCAGTGATCTACTCAAGATGCTTGACAAAAGATGAAAACTGAGCTACGGCTAAATCACACAAGAGCAGGTTCAAACAAGCATGGCAAAAGTGCAAAAGATATCAGCTTCATAGACTTAGTGAAAATAACATGTCAGGATTTAACATCTGGAAGCAATGTTTAGAGCAAGATAACAACATGCTACAGGAACATATCATGGCAAAGCAAGGCATGGCATGAAACTACTCAAAGCATATAACAAAAGTCCCTTACTGACCATAAGCCAAAAAGGATCAAAAGACAAGATGGCACCCATGTAAACATAGCAAGTTTCATTAACAGATTCAGACAGCAGAAAACTGGACATGGCATAAACAGAGTTACGTAGGCATGTTTGCGAGATCGATGCACTCAACATAAGGCATTGCTTGACAAGCTAAGTATACACCCAGCAAGAAGACATGATCAAGAAGTTAAACATGGCAAGAACCATCTCATAGCATACATGGATCAACTACAACAACCTTGGCAAAATTGATTAACACGTAAACAATCTGCCAGGAACATTTTATAGCAAAAGTAGAGCAAGATTGAGTCATTCTAGGGGACTCCATAAATGCAAGCAAAGACATGGATGGATAGAGCACAACCATATTCCAACATCATTCTTACTGAACATGCTCAGAAGAGGCATGGATCACTCTGTAGCAACATGAATACATGGCATAAAAATAACATCAGGGAAATGACTTAGAAGAATTCTAAGTCCCTGAAATCAGCAACATCACGAGAGCTACTTTGCATGCTTGTGCTAGTCACCACATTGATCACAAAAAATACATGGCATACACCCCTGTAAAGATGGCATGGCATAGCCCAAAACACATGCAGGGCTCAAGTTCATAGGAGGCACACAATAATCGTGGCAAAAATGACAAATGCTCATAATCTGTTAAGAAACAGAAATTAACATTATAAAGCACTCTTGAAACAGCATTTTAGGGAACAAGATGGACTCAAAAAAGCATGGTGCGATGGAACAAAATCAAGAGGATATCCTAACGAACAATTTGATATATCACACACGCAAAACGGAGCTACGGATGATGAGATATGGTATGAAGAAAAGTGCTTGAAAATATGAGCAGGGGCGAGGACTTAGTGAAAACCACCTCAGATCTAGGGTTCTTCGGATCTTGCACGCGAGCCGAGGAGGGCGCGAGCTCGTCGGAGATGGAGGTAGAGCTCGCCGGAGATGGGGGACTCGCTGGATCCAGGAGCTCGGCGCGGCGAGTGGCGACAAGGAGAGGGCCAGGAGGCGGCGGAGAAGTGGGCGCGGCGCCACTTGGCGCTTCCTGATTGGCCGGGCGGCGGTGGGCGGACGCGTCCGGCTTTGCCCGGACGTGTCCGGCGGTGCAAGGAGAGGGGGAGCTAGGGTTTACCCGCGAATTTCGGAGGGGAAGGTGTATTTATAGTTTGTGGGAGCTAGGAGAGTCCAAATGAGGTGCGGTTTTCGGCCACGCGATCGTGATCGAATGACCGAGAGGATGGAGGGGGTTTGGATGGGTTTTGGGCCACTTTGGAGGGATGTTGGGCTGCAACACACATGGGGCCTTTACGGTTCCTCGGTTAACCATTGGAGTATCAAACGAACTCCAAATGACACAAAACTTGATAGGCGGTCTACCGATAGTGTTAAAAGCGGCTGTCAGTGTCCAATCCGATCCGAGAACTTTTAACACCTGCACACGAAAAGAGGCAAAAGGGGGCTGTCGGTGTCAAAACCGGCGGATCTCGGGTAGGGGGTCCCGAACTGTGCGTCTACGGAGAATGGTAACAGGAGGCAGGGAACACGATGTTTTACCCACGTTCGGGCCCTCTTGATGGAGGTAAAACCCTACGTCCTGCTTGATTTATTCTTGATGATATGAGTATTACAAGAGTTGATCTACCACGAGATCGGAGAGGCTAAACCCTAGAAGCTATCCTATGGTATGATTGTATGTTGTCCTACGGACTAAAACCCTCCGGTTTATACAGACACCGGAGGGGGCTAGGGTTACACAAGGTCGGTTACAAAGGAGGAGATATCCATGTCTGTACTGCCTAGCTTGCCTTCCACGCCAAGTAGAGTTCCATCCTGACACGAGACAAAGTCTTCAATCTTGTATCTTCATAGTCCAACAATCTGGCCAAAGGATATAATCTGGTTGTCCGGATACACCCTAATACAGGACTTCCTCAGTAGCCCCCGAACCAGGCTTCAATGACGATGAGTCCGGCGCGCAGTGTTGTCTTCGGCATTGCAAGGCAGGTTCTTCTCCATATTTCGAACGTTTGTAAAGCAGTGTCCGGTCCCATAAAAGTTTGGACCTTTTGGCTTCTGTGCCCAATAAGGGCTATCTCCCACGCGTTGAATGAATACGAGGCGCAAGGGCATTTTTACATTCGCCCCCCTAGCCAGACAAATAAATTGTCTATTAAAAGGAAGGGGATCCTCAGATTCGATCCATACCATTCTCCCCCAGCGAGAATCCATCAGAGCGCGCTTCGGAAAGATCCATTCCAGCATGGCCGACCTCCGCAGCTCCTCCTCCCGCCCCCGTAGCCCTAAGCCCGATGATTGGGAGAGGTGTTCAGTCCCACACAGTCGATTAATCGAACTGCAGACTAAGGGATTTCTCCCTCCAGCATACATGGTGCCCGTTCGAGCTGGGCTTGCCACCTACAATGGTGGGGAGCAAGCGGAGAGCTTTCCCAGCCCCTCTATGGGGGAGCGGGTCTGCCTTGTTCCTTATTTATTAAGGGGACTCGGATTTCCAATTCATCTGTTCCTCCGCAGGCTCCTGGAGTTCTACGGCCTCCAATTACACAATTTCACCCCTGCCTCCATTCTACATATCGCCGGCTATGTCGCTCTCTGCGAGTTGTTCCTGGGCTGCGAGGCTCACTTCGAGCTGTGGAAAAGGCTATTTTGCCTTGTCCCTCTCACACAGAGGGGGTCACTTTATCAAGTTGGCGGAGCCGAAATATGGCGCATCGCCGGTACCGGATACCTTTCCGGTACCCCAAAGAAGTCGTCCAAAGACTGGCCTTCGGAATGGTTTTATATGGAGGACGTTCCCCTTCTGGACCCTATTCGGCGGGTTCTTCCTGAGTTCAGCAATGCTCCTCTGAAGAAATGCCGAAGTTGGCGCCCACGGAGCCCCCAGGTGGAAGACAATGGAGAAGTCCTCTGCCTGATGAACCGGATTATAGCACTGGCTCAATCAGGATTGATAGTAATCGAAGTTATGTCGATTCGCATAATGCGGGGAGTGCAACCACTTCAATATCGTGGGCACCCCTTGTGGTGTTTTAACGGGGCGGATGATGCCACCCGCTGCGGGCGTAAGGGTCCGGACAATGCTGCCGCTTTAGCAAAAATTATGTCTGGATTGTTCAAGGGAGAGGAATAGGAGTTCATCCACATCAAACCACGGGATGGATTCTCCATGTACAATCCTCCAAGCTGGGTAAGTTATATCTCCTTACTCCCATTTTTCCCGCATTCTTTGTCGTAAATATTCACCTTGCCACTTTGCGGCAGGAACTGCGAAAAGCCATAAAGGAGGTTAGCAGTCCTTCTCCACAACCAGAGGACCCTGACCGGGCCCTCGACTCCGAACTTGAAGAAGATCCGGTTATATTCGTGGAGCTGATAGACCGGCAGTTCTATCAGTTAAGCTGCGACGATGCCATGGTGGCCACTACGGCCGACTATCCCGGACTGCTTCCTGCATCGCACGTAAGAAAACCAAAAAATCCCAATTCCAAAAACTAGGATCCCCTGTTAGACACTTCACCTACCATATACATATGGTGTTTTTACAGGGAAGGCATTCGGGACGCCCTGCCGAACCCGCAGCAACTTGCCAACAAGAGGCACCGAGGCTGGGCAGGCCAAAAAGGAAGGCGGTCAGGATGGAGACGCCCACACAAAGGTATAATAGAAACCCCGCTCCATGCTTGTCGTCTTTCTCAAAATGTAACGACACCCGTGTTTCTTTAACAAAAAAACGCTCGCCGGAATATGTCCGGCGATGTTGCTAATCACGCTTCCACCAGTCGGGCGCCAGGACCGGACATAGAGGCGGAAGCCGATATGCGGTGGGCGCCGGATAATCCCCCTACAGAGGATTCAGATAGATTATCCGCTACAAACTCAGAAGTGGAAAGCGCCATGAATCATAGGCGTCGCCGGGCCGTACTCCGTGATGCTTGTTTCTCACCAGAGGCATTTGATGCCTTCAATTCTAGAGAGGCGTACCTCCGTGCTGCTCAAGATGGTCTAGCCAGAGCCACAAATCAGTATGTAAAGGATGTACGGGTAAGTAAATCTGACGATTTATATGTATCAGTAGCCCCTGAGACTTGAAACAGTTAGCAGAACTGATTTAAGGATCATCTTTATTGTGCAGGTTCTTACAAAGAAGAATACTAGGCTGTCACAGGAGCTGGAGGAATGCAAGACCCAACTGCGAGCCACTATTGTCGCATTGAAGGAACCGAAAAAGTCTCCCGCCGGTAACATTTACTTTAAAGAATGATGGTTACCATATAGTGTGCGGCGTGGCTGCAGATCTAACAATAGATGTTGTAGATGAGTCCGGAGAAAATCCGGAGGACCAGCATGTCGTGCGACAGCTAGAGGTTGGCAAACGCGTGCTAACAGAGGTTAGGCGGGAGAAAAACAATCTCCAAGACGCCAATATCATGCTGAGCGTGGAACTAAAAGACGTTTGAGCCCAGCTTGCAGACTCTGAGAAGGAGAATAAGCGGCTTCAGTGCGGCATTTTCAGTAAGTGCTTGAACGTATCCTTTTGAAGGAATTCGGCGAAGAAGCCGACTAACAGTGTTATGTTTGTAGGTATGCTGACAGGTCGTCCCGAGGAGGAAATGCCCGGGTCTGCGGGTGATCTTCTATCCGAGCTCTCACATCTGCACGAACAAGTTCGGCAGGTGATGCAAGGTGTTGCCCAGTCCTTGTGGCCATCCGTCTCCCTGCCAGAAGGCATTGTAGAGCTTAAGGAGAAGCTCAAGGGAGCACGGCGGCGCTTCCAATTATGGAAGATATCGGCCTACCGTCAAGGTGCTAGAGAAGCCTAGGCCATGGTGAAGACGCGGTATACCAAGGCTGACCCAAATCACATGGCCGAGGTCGGACCTGTGGGGCCCGACGGGAAAGATATTCCCGTTAGCTTAGTTTATGGGCAAGTAGAATTAGCCGCAAAGTATTCCCAATAGGATTGTAGGCTAGACCACCTGTTGGATGGTATAGAAGAGGAATTGAGTCACTCTGCATGACTATGTAATTAAAGTGACATGTATAATGCCTTCTAGCCGGATTGTAGATCATTTGTCATGGCGGACCTTTTCGCTTTAACCTCAGGACCTGATAGTCCAGAGTGTATCCGAATACCCGCTCAGTTATATAAGAACCGGGGTATGCATGGAGACCAGGCGTAGGGGTCATTAGTGCTTGAACAGACAAGTGCCCAACTAGTTATGTCATATTACATGGGTAGTAAGAAACATCTTCCAGGGAGAATAGTTCCGTTAAGGGTTCCTTTCCGTGGGTACGCATGCCCTAAAGTGCATGTCTAGACTGCGATAGGAAACGCAGGAAAAACATCTGGGGGCACATATGGAAAATAAAAATCATCTTTTGTTCACCGACCGAATATTCCCTTAAGAACGCTAGCTTTCGGCTTCACCCAGTCTGAGGTACACATTCGGCTGACCTGGCAGTAACAATCGCAGAGGTGCTCCCCTTATGCCCTAGCCGAATTAACGGGAACGTAGGGAATAAATGAAAGAGCCAGGCAACCCAGCTTGGCCAAAACTTAAGTCATATCGATGCATATAATGGAGAAAAAAGGTACATGCGGAAGTATAACACATGTGTGGGGCATGAGGCCCGGATAAATAATTAAGCTTATGTGAAAGAAGCCCCTAGGTATGATGAGTGCGGCTAGCGCATCTATAATGTGCAAGCGAGGCACAAGTTGGCACTTGAAGGCCTAGAGAAAGAATAAAAGAAAGAAAGAAAGAAAAACAAGACCGATAATGTATATGCAAAAAATGGACAGAGGAAGGGGATGAACATAGAGTCCGACGCTAGGCGTAGAATCTTCGGAGCCTAGCTGCGTTCCATGGGTTCAGCTCGAGTCGATTAGTCGATGCATCCCGCAGTCGGTACGCTCCCCCGGTCAGAACTTGGTCAATAATGAAGGGACCTTCCCATTTGGGCTCGAGCTTGTTCTTTTTCTTATCCGGCAGGCATAGAACTAGTTCGCCAACGTTATAAGTTTTGGCCTGTACTACTCTGCTTTGGTATCTGTGAGCCTGTTGGTGATAAAATGCGGAACGGGCTTTTGCTACGTAGCGCTCCTCCTCCAGGGTGTCCAGACTGTCCTGCCGATTGAGCTTGGCTTCTCTTTCTTCATACATGCGCACTCGAGGTGATTCATGAATTATGTCACAGGGCAAGACTGCCTCTGCGCCGTACACCATAAAGAAGGGTGTATATCCGGTACTACAATTCAGCATGGTCCGAAGCCCCCAGAGTACAGAGTCGAGCTCCTCTACCCGGTGCGTGTTAGACTCCGTTAAGGAACGCACTAATTTGGGTTTAATGTCGTTCATTATAAGACCGTTTGCTTGCTCAACTTGGCCGTTGGTTTGTGGGTGATAGACTGAAGCATAATCGAACTTGATGCCCATTTTGCTGCACCAGAGTTTTACCTCATCATTCGTGAAGTTCGTGCTGTTGTTAGTGATGATTCTGTGGGGGACGCCATAACAGCGTACGACCCCGGATATGAAGTCTATCACCGGTCCGGGTTCGGCTGTTTTAACAGGTTTGGCCTCTATCCATTTGGTGAATTTATCCACCATGACCAGTAAGTATTTTTTCTTGTGGGTTCCCCCTTTAAGGGGTCCAACCATGTCAAGCCCCCAGACCGCGAAGGGCCACGTAATGGGGATGGTTTGGAGGGCAGTGGGTGGCATGTGGCTTTGATTTGCAAAGAGCTGGCAACCGGCGCAACGTTGGACCAAGTCCTGTGCATCTGCCCGGGCCGTTGGCCAATAGAATCATGTACGGAAGGCCTTGCTTACAAGAGCCCGGGCTACGCTGTGGTGACCGCCGAGTCCGGCATGAATTTCTGCCAAAAGGTTCCGCCCTTCCTCTTCGGAGATGCATCTTTGAAGGACTCCGATAGTGCTTTTTTTGTATAATTCTCCCTCATGGACCCTGTAGGCCTTGGATCGCCGCACTATGCAGCGTGCCTCATTTTGGTCCTCCGGAAGTTCTTATCTAGTTAGGTAGGCCAGGAATGGTTCTGTCCACGGGGCAATGATGGCCATTATTACGTGGGCTGAAGGTGTTATTTCGGTGGCGGAGCCTCCGATTGTGTCAGATTGTTCGGTATCGGGTATTTTGGCTGGGTCCGGACTATTGTTACCGGTGTCCCCTTCCCATACTACGGATGGCTTGAACAGCCTCTCCAAAAATATGTTGGGGGGGACCGCATCGCGTTTTGCGCCAATGCGGGCGAGGATATCCGCCGCCTGATTGTTTTCCCGAGCCACATGGTGAAATTCGAGCCCCTCGAACCGAGCTGACATTTTTAGGATGGCGTTTTGATAGGCTGTCATCTTCGGATCCTTGGCATCAAAGTCTCCATTTATTTGGGATATTGTGAGGTTCGAATCCCCACGCACCTCCAGGCGCTAAATGCCCATGGAAACTGCCATCCAAAGACCATGTAACAGGGCTTCGTATTCGGCTACATTGTTGGAGTCTGTATACAGTATCTGCTGTACGTATTAAACTGTATCTCTGGTTGGGGATGTCAGGACGACGCCAGCCCCCAGTCCAGCCTACATTTTGGAGCCGTCGAAGTGCATAATCCAATTGGATTATGCGCCGTACTCTTTGGGGAGTTTGGCTTTTGAAGAGGGAATTTATGTCCGTCCGCTTCTCGTTCGACGACGAGCACTGCGCTTACAACTTGATGGGTTGCCGCAATGTATAACAACATTGGTTCGCCAATCTTTGGCGCGGCCAGGATTGGGTTGGTTGCCAGCATGGCTTTTATTTCTTCCAATCCGGTTGTGGTAGCGTTCATCCACTCGAAGTGTTCGGTGTGCCGAAGGAGGCGATAAAGGGGTAATGCCTTTTCTCCTAAGCGGGAGATAAAGCGGCTTAGAGCCGCCACGCACCCAGTTAACTTCTGGATTTGTTTGAGGTCTGTTGGGGTAGGCAACTATGACAAAGCTCGGATTTGGGCCGGATTAGCTTCAATACCTCTACTGGAGACAATGAAACCCAGGAGCTTTCCGGATGGTATGCCGAAAACGCATTTTTCCGGATTGAGCTTGATGTCGTATGTTCGGAGGTTGTCGAATGTGAGCCTCAACTCATCTATCAAAGAGTCGACGTGTTTGGTTTTGATGACCACATCGTCTACGTATGCCTCTACTGTTTTGCCGATTTGTTTCTCCAGACATGTCTGAATCATGCGCTGATATATTGCGCCGGTGTTTTTGAGCCCAAAAGGCATTGTGTTGAAACGGAAGGGACCGTATGGTATGATGAATGCCGTTGCGGCTTGGTCGGACTCCGCCATCTTGATTTGGTGGTAACCGGAGTATGTGTCGAGGAAACACAATGACTCGTGTCCTGCGGTAGCATCAATAATTTGATCGATGCGGGGGAGGGGGAAGGGATCCTTTGGGCAAGCCTTATTGAGGTCCTTGAAATCGACACAAAGGCGCCAGGATTTATCCTTCTTTGGTACCATCACCAGGTTTGCTAGCCAGTCCGAGTGTTTTATTTCTCTGATGAATCCGGCCTCCAATAACTTGGCTAGGCCTCTCCCATGGCCTGTCTCTTAGGTTCGGAGAAACGCCGAAGAGCTTGCTTGACCGGCTTAAATCCCTTTAGGATATTGAGGCTATGCTCGGCCAGCCTGCGTGGGATTCCTGGCATGTCTGAGGGATGCCAGGCGAATATGTCCCAATTCTCGCACAGGAACTCTCATAGTGCAGCGTCCACGGCGGGGTTTAACTGTGCCCCGATGGAGGCTGTTTTTGTAGGGTCCGTTGGGTGGACTTGGAATTTGACTATTTCATTCGCTGGTTTAAAAGAGGTGGACTTGGATCTCTTGTCGAGTATCACGTCATCTCTATCCAATGTGGAGCGTAGCGTGGTTAATTCCTCGGCCGAGAGGGCTTATGATAATGCCTCGAGGGCCAGTGCGGCTGTTTTGTTTTCGGCGCGGAGTGCTATGTCCGGATCACTGGCGAGGGTGACGATTCCGTTGGGCCCGGGCATTTTGACCTTCATGTACCCATAATGGGGTACGGCTTGGAAGATTGTGAACGCCTCACGTCCTAAAAGGGTGTGGTGTCCACTGCTGAACGGGGCCACTTGAAATGTAATTTCTTCGGACCTAAAGTTCTCTGGCGTACCGAATACCACATCTAGTGTGATTTTCCCAGCGCATCGTGCCTCCCGACTGGGTATGATTCCCCTGAAGGTTGTGCTACTTTGCTCAATGCGGTTCCAGTCTATTTCCATTTTTTGAAGAGTTTCCTCATAGATGAGGTTTAATCCATTGCCCCGTCCATGAGTACTTTGGTGAGTCGAAAGCCGTCCATGATTGGACGGAGGACCAGTGCGACTAGTGCTCGGGCTGTTCGGAATTTAGGTTCGTCACTGGCATTGAAGGTAATAGCCGTGTCACTCCATGGATTTATTGCTGCTACGTGGCAGATTTCGGCCATGCTGCGGAGTGTTCGCTTGCGCCTATTATTTGACGCGAAGGTCTCAAAGACTGTTAACACCGTATTGTTATCCACGGGATGGTGCTCCGTGGCATTTGGGATAAGAAGATCCTCACCACTTTTGGCCACCTGCCGGAGTATCCAACATGCTCTAAGGCTGTGCGTTGGTATTGTATCCGCTGTGCTATGAATTTTGCAGGGTCCGTTAAGCCATCCCTCCAATACGGTTTCGTGCCCTGTAGAGGGTGTTTGCTTCTTTGTAATGAACTCGGGTGTCTTATGATAGTGCACCCTTTTACTTCGGACTGGGTGTGTATACGGAGCCGGATTATCCCAAAATTTCATTTCGGTTTTCTAGGCACTTTCCATCGCACAGTACTTTCGTACTATGGACGCCAAGTCGGCGAAGAGTGATATGTCACGGCGACTTGTGGCGTTCAGGATTCCCTTGTCCATGCAGTTATTGCAGAAAAGTGAGACTGTGTCTTCCTCGCGGCAGTCCTTAACCTTATTCATCACAAGGAGGAATCTGGCCCAATAATGATGTACTGTTTCATGGGGCTCTTGCCTGATGTGGGAAAAATCGTTTATGTCTGGGTGGGTGGATGGATTTGAGTCCGGACCCCTACCCGATCTGAGACCCAGGGGCCGAGGGGTTTCCAATCTTGGAAGTTCGGATTCCAGTATGTTGCCCGATGAGTCTGGCCCGCTACCTGACTCTAGGTTCAGGGATTGGGTGATGTCCTCCCATAAATGGGTATCTGGCTCAAAGAGCTCAGGATTTCAAACATAGTTAGTCTTCAAGATAGAGGGAGGATCGCCGCATTGTTCCTCCACCACCGGAACATGATGGGTGACCGATGGAGAGTTAATCTCCCTTCGATTGGGTTTAAGCCCAATCCGATCATAGTCTGTAGCGACTCCCAAGGCGGCGATGCGATCCAAGAGTTCGTTTAGGGAGGAGAGCTCCATTGGATCCATCTGCTCGGCGAATTCCGAGCCGACGTGGAGGATGTTTTTGATGACCCGAGAAGTCATCGTCGGTTTAGCGGCGGAACAGGCAGTCATGACGAAACTGCCTAGCCGGAGAGTTTGGCCGACAGCTAGAGCTCCCCCGGCGGTAATGTTGTTTTTAACAACAAGATGAGGCATCCTTCCTTACGGCGACATCACAGAGGAACTCTCAATGAAAGAACCAATGTCGGTGTCAAAACCGGCGGATCTCGGGTAGGGGGTCCCGAACTGTGCGTCTAAGGCGGATGGTAACAAGAGGCAGGGAACACGATGTTTTACCCAGGTTCGGGCCCTCTTGATGGAGGTAAAACCCTACGTCCTGCTTGATTTATTCTTGATGATATGAGTATTACAAGAGTTGTTCGACCACGAGATCGGAGAGGCTAAACCCTAGAAGCTAGCCTATGGTATGATTGTATGTTGTCCTACAGACTAAAACCCTCCAGTTTATATAGACACCAGAGGGGGCTAGGGTTACACAAGGTCGGTTACAAAGGAGGAGATATCCATATCCGTACTGCCTAGCTTGCCTTCCACGCCAAGTAGAGTTCCATCCGGACACGAGACGAAGTCTTCAATCTTGTATCTTCATAGTCCAACAGTCCGGCCAAAGGATATAATCCGGCTGTCCGGATACCCCCTAATCCAGGACTCCCTCAGGGGCGCCGGAGGACGTAGGAGTGCCGGAATGCAAAACGGACAATGGGGAAAATGCTCGGATGCATGAGACGAACATGTATGCAAATCAGATGCACATGATGACATGATATGAGATTCATGACATGGACAAAATGCAAAACAAAGACAAAAACCAAACCACGAGGGAATATCATAACTTAGTGCCGAAAATGGCAAGAGTTGGAATACAAATATGGAAAGTTACATACGGGGTGTTACAGGAATGCTTTCTAGAATATTCTTCAATGTATTTTTCTCTATTGTGGCATGAATGTTCAGATCCGAAAGATTGAAGATAAAAGTTTATTGTTGACATAAAAATAGTAATACTCCAAGTATGCTAATCAAGAAATTATGCCTTATCAAAATACCATAGCCAAAGAAAACTTATCCCTACAAAGTCATATAGCTTGGCCATGCTTCATTTTCGTCACACAAAATGCTCTCATCATGCACAACCCCTATGACAAGCCAAACAATTGTTTCATACTTAGCCTTTTCAAACTCTTTCAACTTTTACGCAATATATGAGCGCGAGCCATGGACATAACACTATGGGTGGAATAGAATATGATGATTGAGGTTGTGTGAGAAGACAAAAGGGAGAAAGTCTCACATTGACGCGGCTAATCAATGGGCTATGGAGATGCCCACCGATTGATGTCAATGCAAGGAGTAGGGATTGCCATGCAATGGATGCACTAGAGCTATAAATATATGAAAGCTCATCAAAGAAACTAAGTGGGTGTGCATCCAACTCGCTTGCTCACGAAGAACTAGGGCATTTGAGGAAGCCCATCATTGGAATATACAAACCAAGTTCTATAATGAAAAATTCCCACTAGTTTATGAAAATGACAACATAGGAAACTCTCTATCATGAAGATCATGGTGCTACTTTGAAGCACAAGTGTGGAAAAAGGACAGTAACATTGTCCCTTCTCTCTTTTTCTCTCTTTTTTCTCTTTTTTTATTTGGGCCTTCTTTCTTTTTTTTCGTCCAGAGTCTCATCTCGACTTGTGGGGGAATCATAGTATCCATCATCCTTTCCTCAATGGGACAATGCTCTAATAATGATGATCATCACACTTCTTTTTACTTACAACTCAAGAATTACAACTCAATACTTAGAACAAAATATGACTCTATGTGAATGCCTCCGGCAGTGTACCGGGATATGCAATGAATCAAGAGTGACATGCATGAAAAATTATGAATGGTGGCTTTGCCACAAATACGATGTCAACTACATGATCATGCATGGCAATATGACAATGATGAAGCGTGTCATAATAAATGGAACAGTGGAAAGTTGCATGGCAATATATCTCGGAATGGCTATGGAAATGCCATAATAGGTAGGTATGGTGGCTGTTTTGAGGAAGATATAAGGAGGTTTATGTGTGATAGAGCATATCATATCACGGGGTTTGGATGCACCAGCGAAGTTTGCACCAACTCTCAAGGTGAGAAAGGGCAATGCACGATACCGAAGAGGCTAGAAATGATGGAAGGGTGAGAGTGCGTATAATCCATGGACTCAACATTAGTCATAAAGAACTCACATACTTATTGCAAAAATCTACAAGTCATCAAAACCAAGCACTACGCGCATGCTCCTATGGGGATAGATTGGTAGGAAAAGACATCGCTTGTCCCCGACTGCCACTCATATGGAAAGCAATCAAAGAACACCCCATGCTTCACATTTGTCACATAACATTTACCATATGTGCATGCTACGGGACTTGCCAACTTCAACACAAGTATTCATCAATTTCACAATTACTCAACTAGCACACCTCTAATATTACCACCTTTATATCTCAAAACAATCTACCGAGCATCCAACTTCTCTTAGAATTTAAAATTTATAACCAAAGTGAATTACCATGCTGTTCTAAAGGACTCTCAAAATGATATAAGTGAAGCATGAGAGAATAATAGTGTCTATAAAACAAAATAGAGCCACCACTGTGCTCTAAAAGATATAAGCGAAGCACTAGAGCAAAAATTATCCAACTCAAAAGATATAAGTGAAGCACATAGAGTATTCTAATAAATTCCAATTCATGTGTGTCTCTCCCAAAAGGTGTGTACAGCAAGGATGATTGTGGTAAACTAAAAATCAAAGACTCAAGTCATACAAGACGCTCCAAGCAAAACACATATCATGTGGTGAATAAAAATATAGCTCCAAGTAAAGTTACCGATGGACGAAGACGAAAGAGGGGATGCCTTCCGGGGCATCCCCAAGCTTAGGCTTTTGGTTGTCCTTGTATTTTACCTTGGGGTGCCGTGGGCATCTCCAAGCTTAGGCTCTTGCCACTCCTTGTTCCATAATCCATCAAATCTTTACCCAAAACTTGAAAACTTCACAACACAAAACTTAAAAGAAAATCTTCGTGAGCTCCGTTAATAAAAGAAAACAAACCACCACTTCAAGCTATTGTAATGACCTCATTCTGTATTTATATTGGTGTTAAACCTACTGTATTCCAACTTTTCTATGGTTCATAAACTCTATTACTAGCCATAGATTCATCAAAATAAGCAAACAACACACGAAAAACAGAATTTATAAAAAAAATTCAGAGAAGATTCAAATATTGTTCATAGATAGTCTTGATCATAAACCCACAATTCATCGGATCTCGACAAACACACCGCAAAAGAAGATTACATCGAATAGATCTCCAAGAGAATCAAGGAGAACTTTCTATTGAGATCCAAAGAGAGAGAAGAAGCTATCTAGCTAATAACTATGGACCCGAAGGTCTGAGGTAAACTACTCACACATCATCGGAGGGGTCATGGAGTTGATGTAGAGGCGCTCCGTGATCAATGCCCCCTCCGGCGGAGCTCCGGAAAAGGCCCCAATATGGGATCTCTTGGGTACAGAAGGTTGTGGCGGTGTAAATAGGGTTTCGTGGTACTCCTGGATGTTTTCAGGGTACGTAGGTATATATAGGAGGAAGAAGTAGGTCGGTGGAGCCACGAGGGGCCCACGAGGGGGCAGGTGCGCCCCCTACCTCATGGCCACCTCGTTGGTTGCTAGACGTCCACTCCAAGTCCTCTGGATCACGTTTGTTCCAAAAATCACGCTCTCGAAGGTTTCATTCCGTTTGGACTCCGTTTGATATTCTTTTTCTGCGAAACACTGAAATAGGCAAAAAACAACAATTTGGGCTGGGCCTCCGGTTAATAGGTTAGTCCCAAAAATAATATAAAAGTGTATAAATAAGCCCATTAAACATCCAAATAGAATATATAATAGCATGGAACAATCAAAAATTACAGATACGTTGGAGACGTATCAAATGGCAAGCAAGTTGCCACTCCCATGAAGAAGCCCAAAGCTAGACCCCATGCCTGAAACTGAGTGCTTCTACTGCAAAGGAAATGGTCACTCGAAGCAGAAGTACCCCAAATACTTGGCGGCTAAGAAGGATGGCAAAGTGAACAAAGGTATATTTGATATACAGATTATTGATGTGTACTTTACTACTGTTCAGTAACCCCTGGGTATTAGATACCGATTTAGTTGCTAAGATTAGTAACTCGAAATAGGAGTTACAAAATGAACAGAGACTAGTTGAGGGCAAAGTGATGATGTGTGTTGGAAGAGATTCCAAGGTTGATAAGATCACCATCGCATACTCCCTCTACCTTCGGGATTAGTGTTGAACCTAAATAAATGTTATTTGGTGTTTGCGTTGAGCATAATTTGATTGGATCATGTTTATTGCAATACAATTATTCATTTAAGTCAAAGAATAATTATTGTTCTGTTTACATGAATAAAACATTCTATGGTCATACACTTAAAATAAATGGTTTATTGAATCACGATCGAAGCGATACACATATTCATAATATTGAAGCCAAAAGATGCAAAGTTAATAATAATAGTGCAACTTATCTGTGGCACTGCCATTTAGGTCATATTGGTGTAAAGCGCATGAAGAAACTCCATGCTGATGGGCTTTTGGAATCACTTGATTATGAATCACTTGATACTTGTGAACCATGCCTCATGGGAAAGATGACTAAGACACTGTTCTCTGGAACAATGGAGCGAGCCACTGACTTGTTGGAAATAATACATACCGATGTATACGGTCCGATGAATGTTGAGGCTCGTGGCGGGTATCGTTATTTTCTGACCTTCACAGAAGATTTGAGAAGATATGGGTATATCTACTTAATGAAACATAAGTCTGAAACATTTGAAAAGTTCAAAGAATTTCAGAGTGAAGTGGAAAATCATCGTAACAAGAAAATAAAGTTTCTATGATCTGATCGCGGAGGCAAATATTTGAGTTACAAGTTTGGTCTTCATTTGAAACAATGTGGAATGGTTTCACAACTCATGCCACTTGGAACACCATAGCGTAAAGGTGTGTCCGAACGTCTTAACCATACTTTATTAGATATGGTGCGATCTATGATGTCTCTTACTGATTCACCACTATCGTTTTGGGGTTATGCGTTAGAGATAGCTGCATTCACGTTTAATAGGGCACCATCTAAATCCGTTGAGACGACACCGTATGAACTGTGATTTGGCAAGAAACCTAAGCTGTCATTTCTTAAAATTTGGGGTTGCAATGCTTATGTGAAAAAGTTTTGGCCTGATAAGCTCAAACCCAAATCAGAGAAGTGCGTCTTCATAGGATACCCAAAAGAAACTGTTGGGTACACCTTCTATCACAGATCCGAAGGCAAGATCTTTGTTGCTAAGAGTGGATCCTTTCTAGAGAAGGAGTTTCTCTCGAAAGAAGTGAGTGGGAGGAAAGTAGAACTTGGTGAGGTAATTGTACCTTCTCCCGAATTGGAAAGTAGTTCATCACAGAAATCAGTTCCAGTGATGCCTACACCAATTAGTGAGGAAGTTAATGATGATGATCATGAAACTTCAGATCAAGTTACTACCGAACCTCGTAGGTCAACAGAGTACGTTCCGCACCAGAGTGGTACGGTAATCCTATTCTGGAAGTCATGTTACTAGACCATGACGAACCTACGAACTATGAGGAAGTGATGATGAGCCCAGATTCCACGAAATGGCTTAAGGCCATGAAATCTGAGATAGGATCCATGTATGAGAACAAAGTATGGACTTTGATTGACTTGCCTGATGATCGGTGAGCCATTCATAATAAATGGTTCTTCAAGAGGAAGACGGACGCTGATAGTAGTGTTACTATCTATAAAGCTCAAATTGTCGCAAAAGGTTTTCAACAAGTTCATGGTGTTGACTACAATGAGATTTTCTCACTCACATCGATGCTTAAAAGTCTGTCCGCATCATGTTAGCAGTTGCCGCATTTTATCAAATCTGGCAAATGGATATCAAAACTACATTCCTTAATGGATTTATTAAAAAAGAGTTGTATATGATGCAAGCAGAAGGTTTTGTCAATCCTAAAGATGCTGACAAAGTGTGCAAGCTCCAGCGATCCATCTATGGACTGGTGCAAGCATCTCGGAGTTGGAATATACGCTTTGATGAGTTAATCAAAGCATATAGTTTTATACAGACTTGCGGTGAATCCTGTATTTACAAGAAAGTGAGTGGGAGCACTACAGCCTTTTTGATAAGTATATGTGAATGACATATTGTTGAACAAAAATGATGTAGAATTTTTTGGAAAGCATAAAGGAGAATTTGAAAGGAGTTTTTCAAAGAATTACATGTAAAGCTACTTACATATTGGGCATCAAGATCTATAAAGATAGATCAAGACGCTTGATAAGACTTTCGATGACTACATACCTTGATAAGATTTTGAAGGAGTTCAAAATGGATTAGTCAAATAAGGAGTTCTTGCCTGAGTTTTAAGGTGTGAAATTGAGTAAAGACTCAAAACCCGGCCACGGCAGAAAATAGAAAGAGAATGAAAAGTCATTCCCTATGCCTCAGTCATAGGTTCTATAAAGTATGATATGCTATGTACTAGACCTATTGTATACCTTAGCTTGATTTTGGCAAGGGAGTACAATAGTGATCTAGGATTAGATCACTAGACAACGGTCAAAATTATCCTTAGGGGACTAAGGAAATATTTCTCGGTTATGGAGGTGATAAAAGAGTTCGTCGTAAAGAGTTACGTCGATGCAAGCTTTTTACACCGATCTAGATGGCTCTAAGTCTCGATCTAGATACATATTGAAAGTGGGAGCAATTAGCTAGAGTAGCTCCGTGCAGAGTATTGGACACATAGAAATTTGCAAAATACATATGGATCTGAATGTTGCAGACCCGTAGACTAAACTTCTGTCACAAGAAAAACATGATCACTCTTTGGGTGTTAATCACATAGCGATGTGAACTAGATTATTGACTCTAGTAAACCCTTTGGGTATTATTCACATGAAGATGTGAACTAATCACATAAAGATGTGAACTATTGGTGTGAAATCACATGACAATGTGAACTAGATTATTGACTCCAGTGCAAGTGGGAGACTGAAGGAAATATGCCCTAGAGGCAATAATAAATTTGTTATTTATATTTCCTTATATCATGATAAATGTTTATTATTCATGCTAGAATTGTATTAACCGGAAACTTAGTACATGTGTGAATACATAGACAGCAGAGTGTCCCTAGTATGCCTCTACTTGACTAGCTTGTTAATCAAAGATGGTTAAGTTTCCTAGCCATGGACATGTGTTGTCATTTGATGAATGGGATCACATCATTAGAGAATGATGTGATGGACTAGACCCATCCGTTAGCTTAGCACTATGGTCGTTTAGTTTATTGCTATTACTTTCTTCATGACTTATACATGTTCCTATGACTATGAGATTATGCAACTCCTGAATACCGGAGGAACACTTAGTGTGCTATCAAACGTCATAACATAACTGGGTGATTATAAAGATGATCTACAGGTGTCTCCGACGGTATTTGTTGAGTTGGCATAGATCGAGATTAGGATTTGTCACTCCGATTGTCGGAGAGGTATCTCTGGGCCCTCTCGGTAATGCACATCACTATAAGCCTTGCAAGCAATGTGACTAATGAGTTAGTTACGGGATGTTACATTATGGAACAAGTAAAGATACTTGCCAGTAATAAGATTGAACTAGGTATGATGATACTGACGATCGAATCTCGGGAAAGTAACATACCGATGACAAAGGGAACAACATATGTTGTTATGCGGTTTGACCGATAAAGATCTTCGTAGAATATGTAGGAACCAATATGAGCATTCAAGTTCCGCTATTGGTTATTGACCGGAGATGAGTCTCGGTCATGTCTACATAGTTCTCAAACCCGTAGGGTCGGCACGCTTAACGTTCGATGACGATCGATATTATGAGTTTATGTGTTTTGATGTACCGAATGTAGTTCCGAGTCTCGGATGTGATCACGGACATAACAAGGAGTCTTGAAATGGTAGAGACATGAAGATTGATATATTGGAAGGTTATGTTTGGACACCGGAATGGTTTCGGATGAGTTCGGGCATATACCGGAGTACCGGGGGGTTACCTGTAATGCCCCGAGACCGATGCTCCAGATGCCTTCCAGTAATTTCGTTGTCGCCGTGTGTTTAATTTGTGCTTGCTCTTTTATTTTTGCATTGCATCATGTCATCATGCCATCATTTCATTAATCTTTGCATCTCAACTCAACTAAATAAATTGCATGGATCTTCGATCCATTTAAATCGAGGGAAACGCACATGGTGTTTTCTCTCTACAACATATAAAAGTTCTCGCAATATGATTAGGGAGCTATACTAAAATATTCCATTGATTTGGAATAAACCACAACCCACTTGCATTTTAAAGTTCCTTCTGTGTACCCATATCCTAATCCATGCTCCTCCCTTTTCTGAATCCATTTGGAGTTCTGGCACTTGGCTATATAGCAAAGTAGCTGCATGCCTATTCTATTTGAAGTTTGTTCCCCAAGCTTTGCCCACAATTCTCTTCCCATTTACCGAGGTTCCTCCAAAAAATTCAATATTTTTGGACACTTCAAAAACCAAGTCCTAATTCAAACCCATTTGAAATTCAAATGAGTTTGAATTTACATCTTTCAATCATGCCTCTTTTTTATTTTTTTTGGAATGAGCGCATTTTTGCTAGTCCGGGAAAATTAACATCTTGCCCAAATTCCTTTCCCTAACCCCCTCTTCCCTTTCCTTCTCTCTAATGCTTTTCTGTTAAACAAAACTAGAGAGAGAGAGAGGTGGCCTGCACCGCTGGCCACTTAGGCCTCCCACCAGGCCGGCCCAACTATCTCCCGTTCCCACAGCCCACCAAATCCCTTCTAACCCTAGCGAGCCCAGCGCCCGATCCCACTCATCTCCCTCTCGTTCCCCACTCTACCGCCACCCGCTCGACCTCGATCCCCTCCTTCCTCATGGTGCCGCCATAGGGAGAGAGAGGGCAGCGCTGTGCCGCTTCTCAACCGCCAGGATCTCCGAGCCGCCGCCTCCCCGTCTCCGGTGATGGCCGCCGCCGCTGAGCTCCCAGCCTCTGGCAGCCCCTGCTGCGAGTCTGGCGCCCTGCTTCTTCCTTGTCATCGGCGAGCCACGCCGTCACTGACCACAGCAAGGCCGCCGCTCCGGCCAAGTTCCTTGTCAGATCCGGCGACCTTCGCCTTGAACCCGCCGTCTCCGTCCCGTTCTGGGCTTGCTCCGCGCAGCTCCTCCCCTGCCATGGCTTTCCTCCTCCAGCGACGCGCCTCCGCCGCTCGCGACCATGGCCGTTGCTGCACACGCACGTCGCCCACCCTACCTCCTTGTCCTGCTCCTCGCTATGGGCGTCTGGCGACCTCCCCTTCCCCTGCTCCTCCTCACCGTGTGCCCGAGGTCCATGGCACCTCCAGCCTCCAGGAGCTTCGCCTCCCTTGCTCCACGCCAAGGGCGATGGTAGCCACTCCGTCCTGCTGATGCTCTTCCCGTGCCGCGCCGCCGTCGACCTCCTGTTGTCGCGGGACCACCGCCTCGCTACCCTCGTGCGCCTCCACCTCTGTTGCCTCTGATTGTGGCTGTTTCATTTTGGGCTTCATGGGAAAGTCCTCTCCGACAATTGTACGAGTACACAGTGTCGCGTCCAGTACCTCTACCGGCGTCTTCGAAATCGCCAAGTCCGGTGATACGCCAAGTACCCCTATCGACGGCCTCGAACATCTACAAAAGTGTATGACTACCGTTGCCTAAAGAACTGTGGATCCGACAAGACCAAGTGTACTACCGTCGACCGTGGATTCGTCAAGTTCCTATCCATAACGAACATGTACCACTACTTTCACGACTGTCGTGAGAATGTCTACTTCCCCTACACCGCTTTGAACCCGGTCCGCCGAGAACGACCGCCCGTGGACGAATGCATATATTGTATGAAATGCCCGCGTTTGCACCGTGCCCAACGTGTTTCTTGCATGTTCCCCGTTGCCATGCCGTTGTCTCGTGGGAACCCGGTAATCGGGATCACCCCACCATCCGTGCTTGACATGCTCCCGCCACACTTTCTTTTGCACCGATGTCTCAATGAGTTATCGGAACCGGAACGTTGTCATGGCACCGTTTCGTTATCGTCACCGTGGCACCCCTTTCGTTTCCGCCACGATGGCAAATGCTTCATATCATGCTCATGTAACATTTTCATAAAAATTGTATAAAAACTTGCACATGTCATTCGCATCATGCTAACAACATTTAAATGTTTAAAATTGTTGTTGCATTAAATTGCTAATGCACATGAGGATTTACCAGAATTGTTGTTTGATGTTTCCGGCCTCATTTAAAATGCCTAAAATAGTTAGTTTACTTATGTTTCACCTCTTGCCATGTTTAACAACATTTAATATTGTTGGGTACATAACCAGGAGCGAACTAAATAATTGATGTGGTGTTTTGTCAATATGCAACTCGTTGCATATTGAGCTCCACTTAATTTGTAGTATTGTTTGTGCACTTTGCCATGCCATGCCTTATTAAACCGGACATGCATCATACTTGGTTGTGCATCATGCCAGGTTTATGTGATGGTTGTTTACTATGTTGCTTGCTTCTTTCCGGGTTGTTTCTCTCATTAGCTTCGGTTTCGTTCCGGAGTTGTGAGGATTCGTTCGACTTTATCCATTTGTCCTCTTCATGGAATCATTCTTCTTACTTATGGGATCTCAGGCAAGATGACCATACCCTCGAAATCACTTCTATCTTTGCTTGCTAGTTGTTCGTTCTATCCCTATGTCGCGCTACCTACCACTTGTTTTATCATGCCTCCCATATTGCCATGTCAAGCCTCTAACCCACCTTTCTAGCAAACTGTTGTTTGGCTAAGTTACCGCTTTTGCTCAGCCTCTCTTATAGTGTTGTTAGTTGCAAGTTAAGCTGAAGATTGTTCCATGTTGGAACATGAATGTGTTGGGATATCACAATATCTCTTATTTAATTAATGCATCTATATACTTGGTAAAGGGTGGAAGGCTCGGCCTTATGCCTGGTGTTTTGTTCCACTCTTGCTACCCTAGTTTTCGTCATACCGGTGTTATGTTCCTTGATTTTGCGTCCCTTCCGCGGTTGGGTGTTATGGGAACCCCTTGACAGTTCACTTTGAATAAAACTCCTCCAACAAGGCCCAACCTTGGTTTTACATTTGCCTAACAACCTATACCTTTCCATTCGGAGTAATTAACCCGAGGGTCATCTTTATTTTAACCCCCCCCTCCCCCGGGCCAGTGCTTCTCTAAGTGTTGGTCCGAACTAGAGCCCCTTGCAGCGCCACCTCGGGGAAACTTGAGGGCTGGTTTTAGTTGTACAGACTGCTCATCCGGTGTGCCCTGAAAATGAGATATGTGCAGCTCCTATCAGGATTTGTTGGCATATTCGGGCGGCTTTGCTGGTCTTGTTTTACCATTGTCGAAATGTCTTGTAACCGGGATTCCGAGACTGATCGGGTCTTCCTGGGAGAAGGGATATCCTTCGTTGACTGTGAGAGCTTGTGATGGGCTAAGTTGGGACACCACTGCAGGGTATAAACTTTTGAGAGTCGTGCCCGCGGTTATGTGGCAGATGGGAATTTGGTAATGTCCGGTTGTAGAGAACTTGACACTTGACTTAATTAAAATACATCAACCGCGTGTGTAACCGTGATGGTCTCTTTTCGACGGAGTCCGGGAAGTGAACACGGTTTTGTGTTATGCTTGAACGTAAGTAGTTTGAGGATCACTTCTTGATCACTTCTAGCTTCTCGACCATTGCGTTGCTTCCTTCTCGCTCTTATTTGCGTATGTTAGCCACCATATTTTCTTAGTGCTTGCTGCAGCTCCACATCATTACCCTATCCTACCCATACACTTAAATAGTCTTGATCTCGCGGGTGTGAGATTGCTGAGTCCTCATGACTCACGGATACTTCCAAACAGTTGCAGGTGACGAGGATACCCGTGCAGGTGACACAACCCAGCTCAAGTGGGAGCTCGATGAAGATCTTGATCATTGTTTTGTTTCGTTTCCTGATGATCAGTAGTGGAGCCCAGTTGGGACGATCGGAGATCTAGCATTTGGGGTCGTCTTCCTTTATTTTGGTTCCGTAGTCGGACCTTGATTGTTCTCTGGATGATGTATGAATTAATTTATGTATTGTGTGAAGTGGCGATTGTAAGCCAACTCTTTATCCCTTTGTTATTCAGTACATGGGATTGTGTGAAGATTACCCCTCTTGCGATAAAACCACCATGCGGCTATGCCTCTAAGTCATGCCCCGACACGTGGGAGATATAGCCGCATTGTGGGTGTTACATTACCGAAACCCCCCGGGGGCTGAATGGGCCTACATGGGCTTTAGTGGAAGAGAGAGGAGGCGGCCAAGAGGTGGGGGCGCGCCCCCCAAGCCCAATCCGAATTGGGATGGGGGCCGGCCCCCTTTCCTTCTTCTCCTCTTCCCCTTCCTTCCCCCTCCTATTAGGACTAGGAAAGTGGGGAAACCTACTCCTAGTAGGAGGAATCCCCCCTTGGGGCGCACCATGAGGGCCTGTCGACCCCCTCGTCCCCTCATTTATATGGGGGAGGGGCACCCCATAGACACACAAGTTTATTTCTTAGCCATGTGCGGTGCCCCCTCCACAGTTTTCCACCTCGGGCATATTGTCGTAGTGCTTAGGCGAAGCCCTGCGTCGGTAACTTCATCATCACCGTCACCACGCCGTCGTGCTGAAGAAACTCTCCCTTGGCTTCAGCTGGATCTAGAGTTCGAGGGACGTCACTAAGCTGAACATGTGCAGATCGCAGAGGTGCCGTGCATTCGGTACTTGATCAGTTGGATCGCGAAGACGTTCGACTACATCAACCATGTTACTAAACGCTTCCGCTTTTGGTCTACGAGGGTACGTGGACACACTCTCCCCGCTCGTTGCTATGCTTCTCCTAGATAGATTTTGCATGATCATAGGATTTTTTTTTGAAATACTACGTTCCCCAACTTTTTTCTATATAAGAATAGGAACACCTGGTCCAACTTATGTTTCCCTTCTAACTATATTATATATATTTAAATTATTTTATATGTTATTATATATTATTGTTATTGTCATCATATATTTAACAGATACTTACATATGTAAGAAAACAATATCCCACATCTTATTAACTTAATAAAATAATTTCTTAACAATAAAATCCTGGATTTTTTGGCAACGAAAATCCTAGTGATTTTGTACAGAAGCCTGGTAAGATTTAAGGACCAATGTAATAATAAATCACTTATTATTTGAATATATTTATAACAAAATGCTCAGCCCTGTTTCTTTTTTTGATAACATTGCTCCGCCCAACCCAACATTCTAATTAGAATCAACCGAGCAAAATCATGTATTTCCAGAAAATGCAAATGGCCTGTAATTTTTTAGGAAAAAATAAATGGGTTGCATAGACGCTACATTATTTGTTCACCCAGCCCAGCAAATGGACTGTAATTCTAAATAATATCAAATACACTATAAATTCTAAAAAAATGGGTTGAATACGTGCCATATTTTTGGAGGCTGAAATGTGGGTCAATACGTCGAAGCCAATGCAAGTCATTGTCAACTTAGTCAACAAATGATTCTGACATCATTAGTCGGTGGATGTACATCCAACGACTGGCATCCATATTCAATCTCTTGTCTTCTTCCTCCAACGCCGTTGGGACCACCTGCTCCCACCCGCTGCTTCTAGCAGCTCTGCTTAGTAGGCTTCACTGTGAAGCGCTACCCCACCGCCGGCCAGGCCATCCCTCCACCCCTCCACACCTCATGTTCTTCTCCACCGACTGTCGAACCACACCGCACTAGAACCAGTTAACCCTCATACACCTCTCCGTCTATGACTCCACTCCCGCGTATTCCCATCTCTGTATCATTCCCTTCCTAGGCCTCGCCGTCGTCCACTACCCTGGTGCTCTTGGCGCGCCGTGGTTAATGAATGACATCCATTGGACGTGGATTGTACGTGGAGAGGCTGACAGCTAGGTCCACGGCCGCACACGAGGAAATTCCTCCTTATTACGCACAAAATAATGATTCCTTCACCCGACATCTGGGACCCACCAGAAAGGCCTCTGTATTTCATGAAAAAAGCATTCCCCCACTGACAGGTCAGACCAACCAGCTATATCTTCGCACACAAGGAAGTGCCTCCTTATTACGCACAATAAAATGAATACTCCCCAACTAGCTGGGACCAAGCATAGTGGGAGGCTGACATGTGGGCCTAGTAAGTTGACGGGGACGGAGGGCTTTTTCTTAGTCAACATGAACGATTCTAGCTCCAGTGACCGTACGATGTCCATCCAACGGTCGTAGTGCTTCTTCAACCTCTGGTCTTCTTGCTCCAGCCGCCCAAAGCAGCGCCGGTCGTGCTGCCTGCTCCTGCCTCCCGTGGCCGGCTGTGCTGCCGCGGAGGACTCACTGCCCCCAACTACTCCCATCGCTAGCCAGCCCCTGCAGCGACGGCAGCCTCACACGTAGCCGAACTAGTAACCCTCATACTCCTCTCAGCGTGGGCATCCACTACCGCGTCTTCCCCGGCTCCGCATCGTCCCCTTCCTAGGCCTCGCCGTCGTCCACCGCCTTGGTGCTCTCGGCGCGGCGTGGTCAATGTGGTCAACGACCGACTTCCATCGGAAGAGTACTATACGTGGAGAGGCTGGCAGCTGGGTCCACGGACGCACACAAGGAAATGCCTCCTTATTACGTGCAAAATAATGATTCCTCAACCTAACAGCAGGGACCTCATACGTCTCCGTCGTATCTACTTTTCCAAACACTTTTGCCCTTGTTTTGGACTCTAACTTGCATGAGTTGAATGGAACTAACCCGGACAGACGCTGTTTTCAGCAGAATTGCCATGGTGTTATTTATGTGCAGAAACAAAAGTTCTCGGAATAACCTAAAACTTCACGGAACATCTTTTTGGAAATAATAAAAAATCCTTGCAAAAGATGAAGACCAGGGGGCCCACACCCTAGCCACGAGGGTGGGGGGCGCGCCCCCCTACCTCGTGGGCCCCCTGGAGCTCCTCCGACCCAAACTCCAACTCTATATATTTGCTTTCGGGGAGAAAAAAATCAGAGAGAAGGATTCATCGCGTTTTATGATACGGAGCCGCCGCCAAGCCCTAAAACCTCTCGGGAGGGCTGATCTGGACTCCGTTCGGGGCTCCAGAGAGGGGAATCCGTCGCCATCGTCATCATCAACCATCCTCCATCACCAATTTCATGATGCTCACTGCCGTGCGTGAGTAATTCCATCGTAGGCTTGCTGGACGGTGATGGGTTGGATGAGATTTATCATGTAATCGAGTTAGTTTTGTTAGGGTTTGATCCCTAGTATCCACTATGTTTTGAGATTGATGTTGCTATGACTTTGCTATGCTTAATGCTTGCCACTAGGGCCCGAGTGCCATGATTTCAGATCTGATCCTATTATGTTTTCATCAATATATGAGAGTTCTTGATCCTATCTTGCAAGTCTATAGTCACCTACTATGTGTTATGATCCGGCAACCCCGAAGTGACAATAATCGGGACCACTCCCGATGATGACCGTAGTTTGAGGAGTTCATGTATTCACTATGTGTTAATGCTTTGGTCCGGTACTCTATTAAAAGGAGGCCTTAATATCCCTTAGTTTCCGCTAGGACCCCGCTCCCACGGGAGGGTAGGACAAAAGATGTCATGCAAGTTCTTTTCCATAAGCACGTATGACTATATTCGGAATACATGCCTACATTACATTGATGAATTGGAGCTAGTTCTATGTCACCCTAGGTTATGACTGTTACATGATGAACCACATCCGGCATAATTCTCTATCACCGATCCATTGCCTACGAGCTTCCCATATATTGTTCTTTGCTTATTTACTTTTCCGTTGCTATTGTTACAACCACTACAAAATACCAAAAACACTACTTTTGCTACCATTACCTTTTGTTATCGTTACCACTACTATCATATTACTTTGCTACTAAACACTTTGTTGCAGATATTAAGTTTCCAGGTGTGGTTGAATTGACAACTCAGCTGCTAATACTTGAGAATATTCTTTGGCTCCCCTTGTGTCGAATCAATAAATTTGGGTTGAATACTCTACCCTCGAAAACTATTGCGATCCCCTATACTTGTGGGTTATCAAGACTATTTTCTGGCGCCGTTGCCGGGGAGCATAGCTCTATTCTTTGAGTCACTTGGGATTTATATCTTCTTATCATTATGAAGAACTTGAGAGATCCAAAAACCAAGATTTATCCCTCAACTACGAGGGGAGGTAAGGAACTGCCATATAGCTATGCACTTGATTCATCTTCTGTTTTGATTAAGCTTGCGACATCTAAACCTGCTTCTGCTTTTCGTTCTGATATGTCGCATGTTATTGATGATGCCACTTCTGCTATGCATGATACTTATGATGAAACTACTTCTATGCTTGGTACTACTGTGCCACTTGGTGAATTTCTTGATGAACAACTTGCTAGGGTTAGAGAGAATGAAATTATTGAACCTGATAATATTGACGGAAGTGATGATGAAGACTCTCCCCCTAATAAATACGAATCACCTGTTATTCCTGAGAGTTATGTTTTTGAAAAGGAAGCTGCTTTAGCTATTTTAGCTTGCAAAGATAGATACGAGCTCAAGAGGTTATTAGCTAAATGGAAGCAGCAATCCCTTAATGCTAGAATGAAACCTGACCCTACTTTTGCTACTTCACCTATCTGTGTTACTGATAAGAACGAATTCTCTGTTGATCCTGATATAATTACTTTGGTTGAATATGATCCTTTTCATGGCACATCTTACTAAATTAAATGATATAGCCACCCTCTTCACTAATGATGAGAAATCTCGCTACTTTTATATCCTTAAAATATTCCCGTTCTCATTAAAGGGTGATGCTAAGATATGGTTTAATTCTCTTGATCCTGGTTGTGTGCGTAGTCCCCAGGATATGATTTATTACTTCTCTGCTAAATATTTTCCTGCTCATAAGAAACAAGCTGCTTTAAGGGATATATACAACTTTGTGCAAATTGAAGAAGAGAGTCTCCCACAAGCTTGGGGGAGGCTTCTCAAGTTACTTAATGCTTTGCCTGATCATCCTCTTAAGAAAAATGAAATACTTGATATCTTTTATAATGGACTAACCGATGCTTCCAGAGATTACCTGGATAGTTGTGCTAGTTCTGTTTTTAGGGAAAGAACACCGGATGAAGCTGAAATTCTATTGAATAATATGTTAACAAATGAAAATAATTGGACACTTCTTGAGCTAGCTCATGAGCCTATTCCTAAACCAACTCCGGAGAAAAGAGGTGTTCTATTTCTCAGTCCTGAAGATATGCAAGAGGCAAAGAAATCTATGAAAGAAAAAGGTATTAAAGCTGAAGATGTTAAGAATTTACCTCCTATTGAAGAAATACACGGTCTTAATTTACCGCCTGTTCAAGAAACATATGATCTTAATCCATTACCTATTGAAGAAATACATGGTCTTGATAACCCGACACAGGTAGTAAAGGTAAATTCTCTCTATAGATATGATAAAGCTGAAATCCCATTTACTAAGTTTGGTAGCCCATGCTTAGATGAGTTTGATAAATTTATGGTTAAGCAAGAAGACTTCAATGCTTATTTTGGTAGAAAATTGAAATACAATTCAAATATGCTTGAACACTTGGGCGATTATATGGCTAATGTTAAAGGTGAACTTAAACTTATTAGTAAACATGCTTCTATGGTTACCACTCAAGTAGAACAAGTACTTAAAGCTCAAAATGATTTGCTCGAATGAACTGAATAATAAGAATAATGATAATGCTGTTAGAGTTATGACTAGAGGTGGTAAAATGACTCAGGAACCTTTGTATCCTGAAGGCCATCCTAAGAGAATTGAGCAAGATTCTCAGAGGAATAATATAGATGCACCTAGTTCTTCTAAAAGGAAGAAAAAGAAAAATGATAGGTCCTTGCATGCTTCTAGTGAACCTATTGATGAAACACCTGAGAATCTAAATGATATTTCTATTTCTGATGCTGAAACACAATCTGGTAATGAACCTGAAACTAGTGATAATGTTAATGATAATGTTCATGATGATGCTCAACCTAGTAATGATAATGATATAGAAATTGAACCTGCTGTTGATCTTGTTAACCCACAATCAAAGAATCAATGTTATGATAAGAAAGACTTTGTTGCTAGGAAACATGGTAAAGAAAGAGAACCATGGGTTCAGAAACCCATGCCTTTTCCTCCCAAACCATCCAAGAAAAAGGATTATGAGGATTTTGAGCGCTTTGCTGAAATGATTAGACCTATCTTTTTGCGTACGCGATTAACTGATATGCTTAAAATGAATCCTTATGCTAAGTACATGAAAGATATTGTTACAAATAAAAGAAAGATACCGAAAGCTGAAATTTCCACCATGCTTGCTAATTATACTTTTAAAGGTGGAATACGAAAGAAACTTGGAGATCCAGGAGTACCCATTATACCATGCTCCATCAAAAGAAACTATGTTAAAACTGCTTTATGTGATCTTGGAGCCAGTGTTAGTGTTATGCCTCTCTCTTTATATCGTAGACTTGATTTGAATAAGTTGACACCTACTGAAATATCTTTGCAAATGGCTGATAAATCAATTGCTATACCTGTCGGTATTTGCGAGGATGTGCCTGTTGTAGTTGCAAATGTTACTATTTTAACGGACTTTGTTATTCTTGATATTCCCGAGGATGATAGTATGTCCATTATTCTTGGAAGGCCCTTTTTGAATACTGCAGGGGCTATTATTGATTGCACTAAAGGCAATGTCACTTTTCATGTTAATGGTAATGAGCATACGGTACACTTTCCGAGGAAACAACCTCAAGTTCATAGTATCAACTCTATTGGAAAAATTCCATCGATTATATTTGGAGGTTTTGAATTTCCTCTTCCTACTGTCAAGAAGAAATATGATATTCTTATTATTGGGGATGTGCATATCCCCGTTGAGGTAACATAGTGTTATTCAAAATTTCTCCGGTTCCATGTTATTCGGAATGAGTTTGTTAACAAGACCTGATCAACCTTGTTAGTGGATTCCGTTTGATGAGCATGAGATGGATGAAACTAGAAGGCACAACCTTCTGTACCCTCTTTTTACTTTCTGTTATTTATTTTTAATAAAATAAAAATAGTATTTTCTGTCTGTTATCTGAATTATCCATGCAATATAAAAATACCCCAAAAATAAAAGTTCTCCAAATGCCCTGAAATTTAAATATGATTTTTTCTGAAATATTTGAGAATATCTGGCACTGAGAACACAGCAGGAGGGGTAAGCACCTGGCCACGAGGGTGGAGGGCGCGCCCTACCCCCTGGGCGCGCCCCCTGCCTCATGGGCCCACGGTGGCCCTCCTCCACTTATTCCTGCACCCACACACTCCTTCTTCCTCCCACAAACACGATTATCCAGTTCAAACCCGAGTCCAAGCTCATTTTGCTGCCATTTTCGATCTCCTTGCTCAAAGCACCTCTCACAAAACTGCTTGGGGGGATTGTTCCTTGGTATGTGACTCCTCCATTGGTCCAATTAGTTTTTGTTCTAGTGCTTTATTCATTGCAAATTTATGCTGTGTAGGTGACCATGTTCTTGAGCTTGCATGCCAAATTTATATGGTTCCAAGTAGTTTTGATGCATGATATAGGCTCTAGGCACTTGTAGGAGTAGTTGCTATCAATACTGTTGGGTTTGGTTCACTTTTATTTTGAAGTTACTAAAAAATTCAGAAATTTTTCAGAGGAAGGAATATGTTTGGGAAAATGTACCAAGGTGGCTCTTCAAGGAAACAAGAGCCCAGGCTTGCAATGTGCGATGCTGATGATGAGCCACCAAGGGATGCTCCAGTGCGTCCCTGTGAATGGCCTTCAATGGACTTTATGGATCTAGCGGAAATCAAGGAAGAATTTAACGCATATTTTCGTAATGCTGATCTTGTGAGCTTCGAGGAGGAAAAGTGCCGCCAGTACCACTATCTCACTAGTTCCTTTGTGAGGAGGTTTGAATTTTCGTCTTCACACAATTCTCCAACTGTCATGTTTGATCTTTTTGAAAAATCTTATACGATGGACTTAGAGGATTTTACCACTGCTTGCAAACTTCCACAATGGGGTAGTGTCAGGGAACCTCGCAAATCTGAATGTAGAGATTTTCTTGCTAGCATAACTATGGGGGAATCTAGAGATATAACACAAGCGACCATAGGGAGCATTCACTTTCCTGATATACATTATTTTGCTCTCTTCATAGGTAGATGCATTAATGGTAAAGATGAGGCATGTCACATGTGTGTCCCTGACCTCAGTATTCTTAGGAGTGCTGTCTTAGGAGATAAATCTTATAATTTGGGAGCCATTGTTGCACGTAGGTTGCATCTTAATAGATTTAATGGAGATTTCTTTGGTGGAATTTATGCAACCCGTATAGCTACTTTTCTTGGTATAACCATACGTGAAGATGATATTGAGTTGCCTCCTGCTTATTTGGATTATGAGGCTATGGTTCGTCATCAGTTTGTTGGGAGGAACGATCAGTTCCTCCAGTACAGACTAATCTTTGACAGATGACGCACCTATCACGTCGCTCTCCCTGCTTCTACTTTCTTTGACTTTCAGGCAAAAAGGAGATATTTTATAACCAGAGAGGAGGCGGAAGAGTATAAGAGGAGAGCTGAGATAGCTCGCCTCCAAGCTGCAACCCACGATGCAATGACTGTTGCATCACAGTACGACCCCAACTATTACTATGGATATCCGCCAGGCCAACCGTGGCCATAGACCAACTTAGGCCAAAAGCCTAAGCTTGGGGGAGTACATATTTCTCACCGACATTATATTCATGTTCACACACTCATTGTTAGATGTCGGTGCTCATACTTTTTCATTGTATCATCCATGCTAGTTTATTTCCTTTTTAAGCTTTCTTCTTGTGTGTTTAATAAACCTTAAGAAAAACCAAAAAAATTAGTTGTAGCTTTTAGCTAGTTTTAATTTCCTTGCTTGTAGTAGTAATTAAAAAGAAAACCCAAAAAGATTTCCTGTTCTTCTTTTTGCTTGTTGGGAGCTTTCCCATGTAAATAGTTTTATTTCTTTTCTTTTCTTTGGGGGTCGATAGGAGAAGACCATGATTAAATTGTTGAAGTGGCTCTTATATGCATTATTGTTGATCTGACAAAAGAGCCCATATTGCCTTGTCTTCTCCTGTTTATTGAATGCTTATAGATTCCAGCTTAGTCCAATGCACGTGCACTATTATTATTATTCACATCATTCGGTCGTGCAAGTGAAAGGCAATTATGACGATATATGATGGACTGACTAAGATGACAAAAGCTGGTATGAACCTGACCTCTCTTGTTTTTGTAAATATGATTAGTTCATCATTCCTGATTCAGCCTATTATGAATAAACATGTTTTCAATGACAACTAAAGATCATAGTTTCTTGTGCCATGCTTGATTGGCTAGGAGCTTATAATGATTTACCTTGCATGCCAACATGCTATTAAAATGGTTGTGATGTGGTATGATAGGGTGGTATCCTCCTCTGAACGATTCGAGTGGCTTGACTTGGCACATGTTCACGCATGTAGTTGAAACAAAATCAACATAGCCTTCACGATATTTATGTTCATGGTGAATTATATCCTACTCATGCTTGCATTCAGTGTTCATTAATTTTAATGCATTTTCATGACTGTTGTCGCTCTCTAGCTGTTCGCTTCCCAGTCTTTTTCTAGCCTTCACCTGTACTAAGAGGGAATACTGCTTGTGCATCCAACTCCATAAACCCCAAAGTTATTCCATATGAGTCCACCATACCTACCTATATACGGTATCTACCTGCCGTTCCAAGTAAATTTGTATGTGCCAAACTCTAAACCTTCAAATAAATACCCTGTTTTGTATGCTCGAATAGCTCATGTATCAACTAGGGTTGTCCGTATCTTCCATGTTAGGCGGGTTATTCTCAAGAGTTGTGGACTCCGCTCCTCACTCACGAGAAAATGGCTGGTCACCGGGATGACCAGTCCCATGCTTTATGCAAATCAAATCAAAATAATTGCAAACAAAACTCCCCCTGGGACTCTTGTTAGTTGGAGGCACTCGTTGTTTCGAGCAAGCCATGGATTGATGCTTGTTGGTGGAGGGGGAGTATAAACTTTACCATTCTGTTTGGGAACCGCCTATAATGTATGTAGCATGGAAGATATCACCATCTCTTGGTTGTTATGTTGACAATGAAAGTATACCGCTCAAAATATTATTCACCTCTATTTCAAAACCGAGATCTGGCACCTCTACAAATCCATGCTTCCCTCTGCGAAGGGCCTATCTATTTACTTTTATGTTGAGTCATCATCCTCTTATTAAAAAGCACCAGTTGGAGAGCACCGCTGTCATTTACATTCATTACTATTAGTTTACATTGAGTATGACTTGACTGGATCTCTTTTACCATGAATTACAATGTCTAGTCAGTCCTTGATCTTTAAAGGTGCTCTGCATTTATGTTTTGCGGTCTCAGAAAGGGCTAGTGAGATACCATCCTGTTATATCATATTATGATTGTTTTGAGAAAGTGTTGTCATCTGAGATTTATTATTATTGCTCGCTAGTTGATTATGCCATTGATATGAGTAAACATGAGACCTATGCGTTATTGTGAATATGGTTAGTTCATAATCTTTGCTGAAAACTTGAATGCTGGCTTTACATATTTACAAAAACAAGAGCAAACAGAGTTTGTAAAAGTTTTTCTTTATCACTTTTAGTTTATTAACTGAATTGCTTGAGGACAAGCAAAGGTTTAAGCTTGGGGGGGGGGGGGTTGATACGTCTCTGTCGTATCTACTTTTCCAAACAATTTTGCCCTTGTTTTGGACTCTAACTTGCATGATTTGAATGGAACAAACCCGGACTGACGTTGTTTTTAGCAGAATTGCCATGGTGTTATTTATGTGCAGAAACAAAAGTTCTCAGAATGACCTAAAACTTCACGGAACATCTTTTTGGAAATGATAAAAAATCCTTGCAAAAGATGAAGACCAGGGGGCCCACACCCTAGCCACGAGGGTGGGGGCGTGCCCCCTACCTCGTGGGCCCCCTGGAGCTCCTCCGACCTCAACTCCAACTCTATATATTTGCTTTCGGGGAGAAAGAAAATCAGAGAGAAGGATTCATCGTGTTTTATGATACGGAGCCTCCGCCAAGCCCTAAAACCTCTCGGGAGGGCTGATCTGGAGTCAGTTCGAGGCTCCAGAGAGGGGAATCCATCGCCATCATCATCATCAACCATCCTCCATCACCAATTTCATGATGCTCACCGCCGTGCGTGAGTAATTCCATCATAGGCTTGCTGGACAGTGATGGGTTGGATGAGCTTTATCATGTAATCAAGTTAGTTTTGTTAGGGTTTGATCCCTAGTATCCACTATGTTCTGAGATTGATGTTGCTATGACTTTGCTATGCTTAATGCTTGTCACTAGGGCCCGAGTGCCATGATTTCAGATCTGAACCTATTATGTTTTCATCAATATATGAGAGTTCTTGATCCTATCTTGCAAGTCTATAGTCACCTACTATGTGTTATGATCCGGCAACCCCGAAGTGACAATAATCGGGACCACTCCCGGTGATGACCGTAGTTTGAGGAGTTCATGTATTCACTATGTTTTAATGCTTTGGTCCCGTACTCTATTAAAAGGAGGCCTCAATATCCTTAGTTTCCGCTAGGACCCCGCTGCCACGGGAGGGTAGGACAAAACATGTCATGCAAGTTCTTTTCCATAAGCATGTATGACTATATTCAGAATACATGCCTACATTACATTGATGAATTGGAGCTAGTTCTGTGTCACCCTAGGTTATGACTGTTACATGATGAACCACATTCGGCATAATTCTCTATCACTGATCCATTGCCTACGAGCTTCCCATATATTGTTCTTTTCTTATTTACTTTTCCGTTGCTATTGTTACAACCACTACAAAATACCAAAAACACTACTTTTGCTACCATTACCTTTTGCTATCGTTACCACTACTATCATATTACTTTGCTACTAAACACTTTGTTGTAGATATTAAGTTTCCAGGTGTTGTTGAATTGACAACTCAGCTGCTAATACTTGAGAATATTCTTTGGCTCCCCTTGTGTCAAATCAATAAATTTGGGTTGAATACTATACCCTCGAAAACTATTGCGGTCCCCTATACTTGTGGGTTATCAGGACCCACCAGACGGGCCACCGTATTTTGCAAAAAAATGTTTCCCCCTGACTGCTGGTACCCACCAGCTACATCTTCGCACGCAAGGAAGTGCGTCCATATTAAGGGTAAAAGAAAATGATTCGCCCCCTGACTGCTGGGACCCACCAGCTACATCTTCGTAGGCAAGGAAGTGCGTGATAGTCGGGACCCACCTGGTCGAAGCATATGTAGCATTGTCATTCTAGTCACGAACGTGTACGTACATACGATCGGTCTGTCTGCAGGCTGCAGTGATGAACCATGGCCGTGTAAGGAAGGGCATGTGTCATAGTAGAGGCACGCACGTGTCATAGTAGAGGCGCGCACGTAGCATGTACACGTACGTACAGCGGCCATGGTGTCAGAAAGTAAATATGGCCACGTACGTACATATGGGCGGGGTCTCGAATGCCTACTCGCGCATATGTACGGCCAGGGCTCGTGTACATGGCTAGGTCGGAACAGAGAAACTGCGTCGTCGTCATGTTCATGGGGAGGCAACATAATGCGTCGTGTTCATCGGGAGGCAACGGAACGCATGCTGTTCATCGGAAGCCAACCGGCTTGGACAGAACAGCTGATGGAACCGAGGCCTGGCGTACTGCAGAATGGAGGAAACGACCTTGTGTTCGACCGGCCACGGCCAAAACGGGATCCTGTTCATCCTGGAGGGGTCTAGCATATCGCAAAACAGAGGAAACGGACCTCCTATGGTGGAAACGTGGTCCTGTTGATCGGGAGGGGTGTGGCATACCGCAAAACGGAGGAAACGGACTTGTGTTGGAGCGCTACGGTCTAAACGGAGGTCCTGTTCATTGGGAGGGGTGTGGCGTACCACAAAACAGGACTCCACAGGATATTATTCATCTCCATTGTCGACTGCCTCCACGGGCTACTGTTCATCCACCGTCGACCTCTTCCAGCCTCCACGTGCGACTGTTCATCCATGGGCTCCTGTTCATCTAGCCTCCACCGCGCGCTCCTCCACCGGCTACTGTTCAACCAGCCCTCTCCACGAGGTCCTGTTCAACCACCCATCCACGGGCTACTGTTCATCCAGCCCTCCACCGGCTACTGTTCAACCATCCCTCCACAGGGTCGTCATGTTCATCCATCCCTCCACGAGGTCTTGATCATCCAGCCCTCCACGGGGTCCTGTTCATCCACCGGCTCGATCGATAAGGGTCATGTTCATCCAGCGGCAACGGCCTCTACTACCACAGGGTCCTGTTCATCCAACCCCACCGGGAACTGTTCATCCAAACACCCCCCAACAATGCTCATTGTTCATCCAGAGGCAACATCGATCGGCTTCAGTTAGCAGCAGTAGCGAAGGAATCACTCGGGTTCAGTTAACATCAAGGGATCGATAGATTGCTCGGGCTCAGTAATGCGTAGCCTGCAGTGCAATCGCTCGGGTTCAGTTAGAGCCCAACGCCTCCCTCGGGTTCAGTTAGAGCGCAACACCTCGCACACACACGCGTACGTACAAGAGAAAAGCGCATCGCTCGGCCCCGACCACCCACTGTCGGTGTCAAAACCAGCGGATCTCGGGTAGGGGGTCCTGAACTGTGCGTCTAAGGTTGATGGTAACAGGAGACAAGGAACACAATGTTTACCCAGGTTCGGGCCCTCTCAATGGAGGTAAAACCCTACGTCCTGCTAGATTAATATTGATGAGTATGGGGGTTACAAGAGTGGATCTACCACGAGATCGTAATGGCTAAAACCCTAGAATTCTAGCCTATCTGATTATGATTGTCTCTACGGACTAAGCCCTCTAGTTTATCTATACACCGGAGGGGACTAGGGTTATACAAAGTCGGTTACGAAGAAAGGAATCTTCATATCTGAACGCCAAGCTTGCCATCCACGCGAAGGAGAGTCCCATCCGGACACGGGTGAGAGTCTTCGGTCTTGTATCTTCATATCCCATCAGTCCGGCCCATGTCCAACAGGCCGGACGCCCGAGGACCCCTTAGTCCAGGACTCCCTCAATAGCTCCTGAACCAGGCTTCAATGACGAGGTGTTCGGCATGTAGATTGTCTTCGGCATTGCAAGGCGGGTTCCTCCTCTGAATACTCAAACATAGTCTTCGAATATGACTAACATGTCTGGATCTGCAAAACAAGTACCACACACCACCGTAGAGAGTATAATATTTCATGAGTCCAATCTGCTGACAATTTTTGATAATGTGACACCACGTCATCACCCAGTCATTATTTCGAACCGTTTTTCGGCCTGCTGCTTCGAGATGTGGTCTCATTGGCATGTCTTGTCAAAGCAGAGATCGTGTCCCCTTATTACGGGATTCTCATCAATACGGGCGTGGGTAATCCAACCATGTCATTTGCACAACCCTTGGGAACAGGCGAGGTTTAAGGTGAGTGGGGAGGCGCTTGATATTCACTGCCTTTATAAGGAGATAAGGATTCCCTTCTTTCACCCACACCTCTCTCTCTCTGCCCTCCCATTCTCGAGCTCCAACGCCCAAGTCCTAATATTTTCTGCCTCAAGAAAGCACTCAACCATGTCCAGATCTGGAGTGCAAGGCAAGTGGATGGCCTCCTCCATCAAGGAGAAGGACATCACCGATCTTCGGGAGGTCGGGTACCTGGCGAAGACATCATCCATCGGCTTCCGGCCAAGGGGCAAATCGTCCCCACCCCGAAGCCCAATGAGAGGGTGGTGTTCAACCCCCATTTCGTCCACGGGTTAGGGTTTCCTCTCCACCCTTTCGACCGCGGACTCATGTTCTATTATGGTCTAGATTCCCATGATCTACCCCGAACTCATTCCTCAACATCTCGGCATTCATTGTCATGTGCGAGGCCTTCCTCTGCATTCCACCCCATTTTAGACTGTGCCTTAAGAGCTTCAACGTGAAGCCGAAGGTGGTGGACAGCCAACACGCAGAGTGCGGTGGTGCCATGGTGAGCAAGATGCCCAACGTCCCGTGGCCCAAAGGTACCTTCGTGGAGACCGTCAAGGGGTGGCAGAAGCTGTGGTTTTATGTCACAGAGCCCCGCGACTCCTCATGGCCCGCAGCTCCCGAATTGAAATCCGGGGCCCCAACGCGGCTTACCTCCTGGCAAGAGAAGGGCCCGGATTGGTCTTCGTCGGACGAGCTGACAACACTTCAGACGCTGATACGTCTCCAACGTATCTATAATTTTTGATTGTTCCATGCTATATTATATTTTGTTTTGGACATTATTGGGCTTTATTATACACTTTCATATTATTTTTGGGACTAACCTATTAACCGGAGGCCCAGCCCAGAATTGTTGTTTTTTTCCTATTTTAGGGTTTCGCGGAAAAAGAATATCAAACGGAGTCCAAACGGAATGAAACCTTCGGGAACGTGATTTTCGGAACGAACATGATCTAGAGGACTTGGACCCTACATCAAAACATCAACCAGGAGGCCACGAGGTAGGGGGCGCCTACCCCCCCC